>NC_069503.1:341906935-342081935 GCF_027579735.1 Bombina bombina
TCCTTAGATTACCCCGGTAAAACGGACATTACCCATGCGGCTGTGGGTAAAGCCTGATGTATGATTATAAACCCCTCCGAGTGCAGTGTCACTGCTTCAAACATATATAGCATGCACTGGAATTCCCCCATCTTCACTATCTATTTTGCCTCCGCCTTGGGTTTCAAGAGGGGGTGAAGCCCCCTTGCAAACCTCATTCCCCAAGGTTCACTTGGGGTGGATGCTAGAGGATCGATGGGCACCATCATTGAACCTCCAGTCATAGGCAAAAGAAATAGTGTAGATGGGGTAATTACAGTACATCGGGCTTTACCCACAGACGCTTGGGTAATGTCCCTTTCATCCGGGTAATCCTAGGATTACCCGGATTTCTTACTTTACCTGTAATAAATATATATATATATACAGTATATATGTATGTGTATGTGTAGATATATATATATATACAGTATATATGTATGTGTATGTGTAGATATATATATACACATACACTGTCCATGCCTATTCACAAACCTTTATATATATATATATTTTTATTTAGAAATACCTTTTTCTTTTAAGCACTTATTTTAGCATATTTCCAGACGTAGAAGGTGGAAAGCTTTGTTTACAGATAATGATGTAGCTCTTTTTTCACAAGCAAATTGCCTGAAAAACATTTTTTATTTATTTTGTTGATTAACATGACTGGGTGTAAAAACATCTACAATTAAATATTTATTGTCTACATCTTGGATTGCATATTAATTTTTATTATTGAAAATATATATACAAGACAGAGTTTAAAGGAAAGAAAACAGAAACAATGTGATTTGAGAAGGGAGACAGAGCAATTTTCAGTGTATATCTTGAGCATCCCTTATTTAGAGGAGACGTTTAACTTTTTAAGAGAGAAGAGCAAAATTGAGAGTTTACAGGGGAAAAGGGCAGATATTGTCTTTCCGTGTTTCCTAATGTAAGGATTTGATGAGTGTTCTGTAAGCTCTGTAATGTCTTTCTTTTAAGACCTGATTAGCTAGTTTAACATACACAACAAATTCCCTATAACACAGAAGTAGCGTTGCTGTCTTTATCCTTGTATTCTTTTGAATCTTTTAGATCCACAGTAAAACCAGGAATGCTTTCTTCTCGTATATCAGCATTATTTACAAGACTAGTGTAACATCTAGTTATTCCATTTTTAATCTTTGATGCACAAAACAAATGGTGTGTTTTAAGAACATTTGCTTTGTTGTCATACTAATTTAACTTTTCTTTATTAGGATGAGTTGTCTGAATAGGGTTTTAGTTGTTAATTATTACAGTATTTCATAAAGCACAAATGTGCTATCTTGTTTGATGTCATGACACTGTCAATCCATATGCCACTGTTTTACAAACAATGCTTTGTTGTGTAATTCTTTATGTATATTTATAATGTTAGAATTTCAGTGTTTCCTTTTTTTCATTTCAAAATATACGTTTTAAATAGTAATTACTTGTGGACGTTTAAATTACATTAGCGATTTAAATAATAATTTTTTTCTGGTATTGTAAGATGAATGAATTCATTTGTCAAATGTGAGAAAGCATGTTAGGTCCAAATTTTCAATTTTATGACACTTTTATTGCAACAATATTTGTATTTAATGGTTTGCCCCCATGTGTGCATGTCGAAAGGTGTGATCTTAAATTGATATGCAGCATAAGGTATTCAACATTGCACCATTTTTTAAAAGTAATAAAAAAAACAAAAGTTTTGAAACCGATCATGTTTTTTAGTACAGGCTGTATATTTATGAGGGACTAAGAAAAACCTGAGGAACGAAAAAACAAATAAAAAAAATCCCTCAGATTTTGCAAGCATCTCCTCTAATTTGTCATTTTTACAGTGCTAATTTGTATAAACTTTTGTTCTTTATTGTGGATTTGGAAATAAAATTGTGAAAATTGTGTCCAAATTACTGTTTTACAAGAATTTGTTTTGTTCAGTGTGTATTAGGTCAAAATAAGAATTGTTTTTTTTTTTATCAAATGTGCACAGCTGTTTGATGTAAAACCTACTTTTTACTTTTCCTTATTGTGGAGGTTTCTGAGTGCAGAGTTCACAGGTAGCACACTGAAAAGAATGTATAATATAATTGCAAAAGAAAGGTCAACTTGTTTAAAAAAAAATAGAAAACAATTGGCCTGAAGACGTCAGGATAAGGGTACAACTAAGTAGTCCAAGCTAGATAATTCCAAGAAGATTTTCAGAAATCAGACCTGGCACAAAGGGTTAAATAGCAGCATAAGGGTTTAAACAAGTGAGTTCCAAGACAAAGGCCTAACAAGGTACAAAAGCCAATCTCATTAGCACTAAGAATAAGCAGTGCTTCTTGTATAGGCAAGTAAGAGATGATTACAGCTGTTAAAGGGACAGTCTAGTATATATTAAACTTTCATTGTTCAGATTTAAGACAATGCTAAATTTAAGACAATAGATAATAAACAGTCACAGTCATGTGATCAGGGGGCTGGAAGAAGGTTCCTAGGTATAAGGTAATCACAGAGGTAAAAAGTATATTAATATAACTGTTGGTTATGCAAAACTGGGGAATGAGTAATAAAGGGATAATCTATCTTTTAAAACAATAACAATTCTATGGTAGACTGTCCCTTTAATTAAGCTAATAACGGACTCAACAGAAACATGAATCCATCAGGGGAGTGAGTGCTGAAGACTCAGTTAAGACTGCATCTTCGCTTCTGGCTTGGTATTACATTGTTTGAGAACTGATTTTTAGTTTCCTGGCTTTTAGCATTGTTAAAGAAGATCTGCCACTGGAGTACACGCAAATTCTGGTATAATAGGAGTCCATACTTGTCAAGCCATATACTTGATGAACTGACTGCGGACTACCTGAATCCCAGCAATAACAGAGGTAACTCCCTTTTACCTTTACATCTTACTACAGTTTTTTCTCTTGTAAGGTGTATCCAGTCCACGGATCATCCATTACTTGTGGGATATTCTCCTTCCCAACAGGAAGCTGCAAGAGGATCACCCACAGCAGAGCTGTCCATATAGCTCCTCCCCTAACTGCCACCTCCAGTCATTCTCTTGCAGCTCTCGACAAGCATGGAAGCAGTTAGAGAGATGTGGTGTAATTTAGTTGTTTTTCTTCAATTCAAAAGTTTGTTATTTTTAAATGGTACCGGAGTTGTACTATTTTGGTCTCAGGCAGAAAATAGAAGAAGAGTCTGCCTGTGGTCTCTAATGATCTTAGCAGGTTGTAACTAAGATCCATTGCTGTTCTCACACATAACTGAAGAGAGAGGTAACTTCAGCTTGGGGAATGGCGTGCAGGGTATCCTGCTATGAGGTATGTGCAGTTTAAATTTTTCTAGAGAAATGTATATGCTAGAAAATGCTGTTGATACCGGATTTGTTTAAGGTAAGCCTGATTACAGTGATTTAAAACGACTAGTATCATGCTTACTATTAGAGGTAACACTCTTATTATTTTTTCAAATTACTGAAATATAAGACGTTTGCTGGGAGTGCTTAAACGTCTTTTATATGCTTTTTGGTGATAAAAACTTTATTGGGGCCCAGTTTTTTCCACATGGCTGGCTAAAATTTGCCTAGGGATAGTTTTGTTAGGCCTCTCACTGTGTAGACAGGAGTGGGAGGGGCCTAATTTTGCGCCTAAATGCGCATTAGCTTTTGCAGACTGAGACATTGTCATGATTCCTTCCATATCCAAATTCACTTCACTGATTACCCAATCACCTCCTCAGGCTGTCCCTTTAAATACCAGTATTTCCTTCTATTCTATGCTTGGTATTGTTTCCCTGAAATCGGATCAAGCTGCACCTGACATCCTGTCTCTAAGGAGTTCTCTGTCATCGCTAATCCTCAGCTTTCAGTCTGCACCGCTGTGCAGGGATCTGCAGCTCTAGACCGGAACCTCGGCCACTGTGACGTCACACGCCCAGCGCGGCTCACTCTCAATACTGCCGCCATCACGGAGCTCGCTACTCCTCTCTGCACAAGTCTGTGTTTCCACTGTTTACGGACACTACCTACTAATCCCACTACAGGTACTATAAGGAAGGGTACTGTTCTGGTTTTACTTATTGTGCCTTCTACTTATCAAATCAAGCTGTTATTAGAATACTATATAGTCTAATAGTTTCACTCTGCCTGTCATATTCTATAAGAAAACATGACCTATAGTTCTGAACCACTCAATAATGATTCTCTCATGTTTCTCTCATTGCTCATTTATGAAAGTCTTTATTAATTGAACTGAGACATAGAAATTCCACTGCTGAACATAATGTTTTCATTGTGAAATCAGCTATAGTCTTATCTACTGTTTTCTCTTACATTCATATAACAAACTGCTCATGTGTGTGTGCTAGGGGTTCACGTATTACTAAGGGGTGATATTCATGTATTCTCCTGCCACACATCCAGCAACACACAAAAATAGTATTTAATCAGTAGCTGTGGTCCAAATATACACCTTTCTCTTTTCAGACATTACAGAATACCAAGCCTTAAAAAAATAAGATGGACCCAACTGATTTACCAACACATATACAAACATTAACCACAAAAGTTGAAATGTTAACTGAAGGCCTTACTGCACTTAAGGTAGAAAATGATAACTTAAAATCTTACATAAAAGAGGTAGTAGATAGGAAGCCTCCTCCCCAGGAACCACAAATTTCTACCCCTGAGCCTTTTTATGGTGATAGAAAGTTTTTCAGAGAATTTAAGAATTCCTGCTATCTATTATTCACCCTTAAACCTTACACCTACCCTAATGATAGGGTAAAAGTCATGACAACTATTTCATATTTAAGAGCTGAGCCTAGAGCATGGGCAAACACTTTCCTTGAGCATAATGATGAGATTCTTAATTCCCTTGACTCCTTTTTCTCTGCCTTAGCACAAATCTATGAGGACCCTTTTAAACAACAAACTGCTGAAAATGCTATGAGGTCCCTAAGGCAGAGGAAAAGAGAAGTTGAGGAGTATATAGCTGAATTTAAAAGGTGGGCCCCTGATACCCAATGGAACAACCTATCCCTACGTAATCAGTTCCGCTTGGGGTTGTCAGAAGCCGTTAAGGACGAGCTTTCACGTACACAAATACCCCCAACTCTGGAGCAACTAATAGATCTGAGTATCTGCATAGATAGGAGACTTAGGGAACGGCATCATGAAAGAGTCAGTCATGACACTGCTTATAGGCCAAAACCCTCACCTAATATATCCAGTACACACTCAAAACCCCCACCAGAACCTATGGATATCGCTTTTCTACGTGGACCTCTAAGCTCTCAGGAAAAGATAAGACGCCGTACGCATAACTTATGCATGTATTGTGCTTCCGATGAACACGGGGTCAAGGACTGTCCTAATCTGGCCCGGCAAAGAAAGGGTAAGCCGCTTACTCCCCCATCCTCAATAAAAACTGTACTCAAATGCCCTCATTACTGCAACATTCCTCTTTGTCTTGCAGTGGGACCAATCCCGGGTGACAGTCCAAGGGATCATTGATTCTGGAGCTTCTCTTTCCTATATTGATTTAACCTTTTGTGAAAATAATAAAATTCCCCTGCATAAGAAACTGTCTCCTGTTCATTTGAGGGGAATAGACGGTAAAGTACTAACCACAGGCCCTGTTATGTTCGAAACTACTCCCCATTCTGATGTCAACTGAGTGTCACCACAAGGGGAGTACATTAAATTCGATGTAATCACTTCACCTGATTTCCCTTTAATTTTAGTTTACAGTGGCTAAGGCAACATGATCCTCTGATTCTTGGGCTTCTCTCTCTCTTCAGTTTAAATCTCAGTATTGTAAAACAACCTGTTTTCCCCATTTACTCCTTCAGCCCCCATCAGAAGGCTTACAGTCTAACGTGCCTATGGATTACGCGGACTTCACTGATGTGTTCAGTAAAACGCAATCTGAGACACTCCCTCCACACAGGCCATATGACTGCCCCATAGACCTTTTACCTGGTGCAGTCATACCCTGTGGGCATATCTTTCCTCTGTCCAAACCGGAATTAATGCACCTCAGAACATACATAGATGAGAACATAAAAAAAGGCTTTATTAGGCCATCCACTTCACCTGCTGCTGCACGTATTTTCTTTGTGAAAAATAAAGATTGATCTCTAAGACCTATAGTGGATTATAGGCAACTGAACAAAATAACCGTAAAAAACCGCTACCCCCTACCACTTATCCCGGAGTTAATCGAACGGTTAGTGGGCTCTAAGATCTTCACTAAACTTGATCTTAGGGGGGCGTACAATCTGATCAGGATGCGGGCAGGAGACGAATGGCTGACGGCATTTCGTACCCGTTACGGGTTATACGAATATGTTGTCATGCCATTCGGCCTCTGTAATGCCCCTGCCACCTTCCAGCACCTGATCAATGATATTTTCAAGGATATTCTTGACCTATATGTCGTAATATATCTGGATGACATCCTCATATTTTCAAAAAAACCTCTCAGAACATAAATTCCATGTTCGCCAAGTTCTCACGCGCCTCAGAAGCAACTCTTTGTATGTGAAAGCCGAAAAATGTATTTTCCACGCTACCAGCATTCCTTTTCTGGGATACATCATATCCAACGAAGGTATCCGCATGGATGACAACAAGATCAAAACGGTATTAGATTGGCCTACCCCCCCTCTACTAGGAAACAAGTACAAAAGTTTCCTAGGGTTCGCCAACTTCTATCGGAAATTTATAAAAAATTACTCATCTTTGGCAAAACCCCACATTAATCTTACAAAACAAAACGTAAAGTACGTCTGGACTAATGAAGCTCATATTGCTTTTAATAAATTGAAAACTAGTTTCACAACTGCTCCTATTCTGAGATACCCCAATACTGAACTCCCTTTCGTACTCGAAGTAGATGCATCCGATTCCGCTCTTGGAGCCATTCTCTCCCAAAGGGAGACTTTCAATCAACCTCTACACCCGGTTGCATTTTATTCACGGACCTTGACTACTGCAGAGAGACATTACCCCGTAGGAGAAAAAGAACTTCTCGCCATAAAGGCTGCTTTCGAACAATGGAGGCATTTACTCGAAGGATCTACAACACCTACAATAGTCTATACAGATCATAGAAATCTCCAGTTCTTAAAGACCACCAGAACACTCTCTGCTCGCCAAGTGCGATGGAATCTCTTCTTTTCGCGTTTCAATTTCCTCATCACATACCGGCCCGCAAGCAAAGAATAGAAAAGCAGATGCTCTCTCGACTACCCTCCACTCCATTACGACAACTTTCACATCAGCAAGTAATTCCAGATGAGAATTTTCTCCTCTTCTTCATTGATTCGCTCCCTTTACTACGTACCGAACAAACCAAAGATTGCTCTAAACCTCTACATCTCTTATCAAAGGATAATGATGGAGTATATCACTATGGAAAAAAATATTACATTCCCCTATCTCTTCGAGCCCAACTACTCACTTCAGCACATGAATCACCTCTTGGAGGACATTGTGGAGTTAAAAAGACCAAGGAGCTACTACAGAGATCTTACTGGTGGCCCACCATGTTATCTGATGCTACTCAGTTCATCAACACCTGTTCTTCCTGTACAATATCTAAACGTTCTAAGAGACCACCTTTTGGACTGCTACTGTCCACACCTACCCCGGATAAACCGTGGCAAGAGATTGCCTTGGATTACATTGTTGATTTACCAAAATCCGATAAGAACACTACTATTCTTGTCGTGGTTGACCTTTTTAGTAAAATGCTGCATCTGATACCTTATCATAAACTTCCATCAGCCGCTGAGACTATACAACTATTACTGACCAATGTGATTAAACTCCACGGTTTACCCCGGAAGATTCTAACCGATCGTGGCTCCCAGTTCACCAGTGCTTTGTGGTCTGCATTCTGTAAACAGTTTTCTATAGACAAATCCTTATCCTCCTCTTACCATCCACAGACAAATGGACAAACTGAGCGATGCAATCAATGGGTTGAGCAGTTCTTACGTACTTATTGCCATACTTCTCAACATTCATGGTCCCAACAGTTACATTTTGCAGAATTCGTCTTCAATAACACTGTGCACTCCACCACTAAACAAACTCCCTTTTTCATCAATTATGGATTCCACCCGACATTCCAGTACCTACCTGATCTGGTTCCAGACCATCCCCACATTTCTGATCTAACTTCCAGTATTAATTCGAACTTCGCTATTGTTAAACAGGCGATAGAAGAATCAAAGGATATACAGAAAAAGGTATTACGATCGAAGACGCACTCCTCCACCTTCATACTCTGTAGGAGACCTTGTCTGGCTTTCAACAAAAAAATCTCCGCTTGTCCACCCCCTCTAGGAAGCTTACCCCTCCTCTTTCATTGGACCCTTTCCTATACAGAGAATAATCAATTCCAATGCTGTTCGCCTCCACTCTACCTACCACCCTGAGAATTCACCCCACTTTTCACGTATCACTACTAAAGCCTTACCGCTATGTACGTGATAAGGATATGGTCACTACTCTACCACCTATCTCTATAGATCCGAACATGGAGTACGAGGTTGAGGATATCTTGGGACAGTAGGCTGGTGAGGGGTGTGTCTTCAATATCTCATCAAATGGAAGGACTACTCTGTTGAACATAACTCTTGGGAGCCTGGCCACTAATGTCTCTGCTCCCAGGTTAATTTCTCTCTTTCATCAGAGGTACCCTGATCGTCCTCGCCTTTGAGCATCGGAGCTGCTCCCTTGGAGGGGTATCCTGTCATGATTCCTTCCATATCCAAATTCACTTCACTGATTACCCAATCACCTCCTCAGGCTGTCCCTTTAAATACCAGTATTTCCTTCTATTCTATGCCTTGGTATTGTTTCCCTGAAATCGGATCAAGCTGCACCTGACATCCTGTCTCTAAGGAGTTCTCTGTCATCGCTAATCCTCAGCTTTCAGTCTGCACCGCTGTGCAGGGATCTGCAGCTCTAGACCGGAACCTCGGCCCACTGTGACGTCCACGCCCAGCGCGGCTCACTCTCAATACTGCCGCCATCACGGAGCTCGCTACTCCTCTCTGCACAAGTCTGTGTTTCCACTGTTTACGGACACTACCTACTAATCCCACTACAGGTACTATAAGGAAGGGTACTGTTCTGGTTTTACTTATTGTGCCTTCTACTTATCAAATCAAGCTGTTATTAGAATACTATATAGTCTAATAGTTTCACTCTGCCTGTCATATTCTATAAGAAAACATGACCTATAGTTCTGAACCACTCAATAATGATTCTCTCATGTTTCTCTCATTGCCCATTTATGAAAGTCTTTATTAATTGAACTGAGACATAGAAATTCCACTGCTGAACATAATGTTTTCATTGTGAAATCAGCTATAGTCTTATCTACTGTTTTCTCTTACATTCATATAACAAACTGCTCATGTGTGTGTGCTAGGGGTTCACGTATTACTAAGGGGTGATATTCATGTATTCTCCTGCCACACATCCAGCAACACACAAAAATAGTATTTAATCAGTAGCTGTGGTCCAAATATACACCTTTCTCTTTTCAGACATACAGACATTAAGTTTCCTTGAAAGAGTTCCCTGAATGCTTAGGACCTCTCTGGAGGGTTTTGGGTGCTTTCCCAAAGTCGTTTGTATGGCAAGGTAGGGGCCACAGCAGAGCTGTGGCAGTTTGTTGTGACTGTTAAAAAACGTCTATTTAGTTTTTTTTGATCCGTTTTTGAAACTAAGGGGTTAATCATCCATTTGCAAGTGGGTGCAATGCTCTGTTAGCCTATTATACACACTGTAAAAAATTTCATTTGACTTACTGCTTTTTTTTCACTGGTTTTTTCAAATTCTGACCTTTTTTATTTTTCTTAAAGCCACAGTACCGTTTTTATTTTTTGCTTGTTAACTTTCTGTAAAGTGTTTTCCAAGCTTGCTGTCTCATTGCTAGTCTGTTTAAACATGTCTGAGCATAGAGGAAACCTCCTTGTTCATTATGTTAGAAGCCATGGTGGAACCCCCTCTTAGAATGTGTACCAAATGTACTGATTTCACTTAAGTTATAAGACCATATTCTGTCTTTAAAAGATTTATCACCAGAGGAATCTGACAAGGGGGAGTTATGCCGACTAACTCGCCCCCACGTGTCAGAGCCTTTGACCTCCCGCTTCAAGAGGCTGCAAGTACATCTAGCTGTGCCCATGGCGTTTACTTTACAAGACATGGCGGCAGTCATGGATAATACACTGTCAGCGGTATTAATCCAGACTACCTGGGTTACGAGGAAAGCGAGACAGCTCTGGGGTTAGAAGAAATACAAGGCACTCTGACGCTTTAGAAGGCTATGTCTGATACCCCCTCACAATATGCAGAAGCTGAGGAAGGGAGAGCTTCTTTCTGTGGGTGATGTTTCTGACTCAGGGAAGATGATTCAACCTGATTCTGATATGGCAACATTTAAATTTAAGCTTGAACACCTCCGCGTGTTGCTCAGGGAGGTTTTAGCTACTCTGAATGACTGTGACACCCATTGCAGTGCCAGAGAAATTGTGCAGATTGGATAAATACTATGCAGTGCCCTGTTTAAACTGATGTTTTTCCAATACCTAAAAGGTTTTTCAGAAATTATTACTAAGGAATGGGATAGACCAGGTGTTTACCGTTCTCTCCCCCCCTCCTATTTTTAAGAAATTGTTTCCATATAGATGCCCGCACACGGGAACCTTATGGCAAACGGTCCCTAAGGTGAGGGGAGCAGTTTCTACCCTAGCTCAAGCGTAACTACTATCCCTGTCGAGGACAGTTGTGCCTTTTCTTAGGTCCAATGGATAAAAAGTTAGAGGGTTACCTTAAGAAAATGTTTATTTGACAAGGTTTTATTCTACAGCCTCTTGCTTGCATTGCCCCAGTCACTGCTGCGGCGGCCTTCTGGTTTGAGTCTCTGGGAGAGCTTACGGGTGGTAGAGACCCCATTGGACGATATACTTGACAAGCTGAGAGCACTTAAGCTAGCCAATTCATTTGTTTTTGATGCATTGTTCATTTGACTAAACTAACGGCTAAGAATTCTGGTTTTGCTATTCAGGCACGTAGGGTGCTATGGCTTAAATCATGGTCAGCTGACGTTACTTCAAAGTCTAAGCTTCTTAATATTCCCCTTCAAGGGGCAGACCCTATTCGGGCCTGGTTTGAAGGAGATCATTCTGATATCACGGGAAGAAAAGGTCATGCCTCCCTCAGGACAGGTCTAATAAATCAAAGGGCCAAACAGACTAATTTTCGTGCCCTTTCGAAACTTTAAGACGAGCGCGCATTCAACTTCCTCTAATTCAAAACAAGAGGGAACTTTTGCCCAGTCCAAGTCGGTCTGGAGACCTAACCAGGCTTGGAACAAAGGTAAGCAGGCCAAAAAGCCTGCTGCTGCCTCTAAGACAGCATGAAGGATTGGCCCTCGATCCAGTAACGGATCTAGTAGGGAGCAGAACTTTCTCCTCTTCGCCCCAGGCCTGGGCAAAAGATGTCCAGGATCCCTGGGCGTTGGAAAATTGTATCCCAGGGATATCTTCTGGACTTCAAAGCTTCCTCTCCAAAGGGAGATTTCACCTTTCACAATTATATGCAAACCAGATAAAGAGAGAGGGCATTCTTACATTGTGTTCAAGACCTCCAAGTTATGGGAGTGATCCACCCAGTTCCAAAGGAGGAACAGGGACAAGGCTTCTATTCAAATCTGTTTGTGGTTCCCAAGAAAGAGGGAACCTTCAGACCAAATCTAGATCTCAAAGATCCTAAACAAATTTCACAGGGTCCCATCATTCAAGATGTAGACTATTCGTACCATCCTACCTATGATCCAGGAGGGTCAATACATGACTACAGTGGATTTAAAGGATGCTATATCTTCACATTTCCGATACACAAAGATCATCATCGGTTTCCTCAGGTTTGCCTTCCTGGACAGGCATTACCAGTTTGTAGCTCTTCCCTTTGGGTAGCTACAGCTCCAAGAATCTTTACGAAGGTTCTGGGGTCACTTACTGGCAGGTCCCTAAGGCCGCGGGGCATAGCAGTGGCCCCTTATTTAAACGACATTCTGATACAGGCGTCAAATTTCCAAATTGCCAAGTCTCATACGGACATTAGTTCTGGCATTTCTGAGTTGCACGGTGGAAAGTGAACGAAGAGAAGAGTTCTCTATCCCCTCTCACAAGAGTTTCCTTTCTGGGAACTCTGATAGATTCTGTAGAAATGAGGATTTACCTGACAGAGACCAGGTTATCAAAACTTCTAAATTCTTGCCGTGTTTCTTTATTCTACTTCTCGCCCTTCAGTGGCTCAGTGTATGGAAGTAATGGCTTAATGGTAGCGGCAATGGACATAGTTCCGTTTGCCCCGCCTACATCTCAGACCGCCGCAGCTCTGCATGCTCAGTCAGTGGAATGGGATTACAGCAGATTTGGTCCCCTCTACTAAATCTGGATCAAGAGACCAGGATTCTCATTCTCTGGTGGCTATCTCGGGTCCATCTGTCCAAAGGTATGGACCTTTCGCAGGCCAGATTGGACAAATTGTAACGACAGATGCCAGCCTTCTAGGCTGGGGGGCAGTCTGGAACTCCCTGAAGGCTCAAGGGAACGGTGGACTCAGAGGAGACCCTCCTTCCAATAAACATTCTGGAACTAAGAGCGATATTCAATGCTCTACAGGCCTTGTGCCCTCAGCTAGCGACAATGAGGTTCATCAGATTTCAGTCGGACAACCATCACGACTGAGCATCAATCAACATCAAGGGGGAACAAGGAGTTCCCTAGCGATGTTGGAAGTTTCAAAGATAATTCATTGGGCAGAGATTCACTCTTGCCCACCTATCAGCTATCCATATCCAGGTGTAGAGAACTGGGAAGCAGATTTTCTAAGTCGACAGACTATTCATCCGGGTGGAGTGGGAACTCCATCCGGAGGTGTTTGCACAATTGGTTCAACGTTGGGGCAAACCAGAACTGGATCTCATGGCGTCTCGCCAAGAACGCCAATCTTCCTTGTTAACGGATCCAGGTCCAGGATCCCAAGGCAACGCTGATAGATGCTCTAGCAGCGCCTTGGTCCTTCAACCTGGCTTATGTGTTTCCACCGTTTCCTCTGCTCCCTCTCGTCTGATTTCCAAAATCAAGCAGGAGAGAGCATCAGTGATTTTGATAGCACCTGCGTGGCCACGCAGGACTTGGTAATGCAGATCTGGTGGACATGTCATCCCTTCCACCATGGACTCTGCCTCTGAGACAGGACCTTTCTACCTTCAGGGTTCCTTTCAATCATCCATATCTAATTTCTCTGAGACTGACTGCCTGGAGATTGAACGCTTGATTTTATCAAAGCGTGGCTTCTCCGAGTCAGTCATTGATACCTTAATTCAGGCACCGAAAGCCTGTCACCAGAAAATCTATCATAAGATATGGCGTAAATATCTTTATTGGTTGTGAATCCAAGGGGTTACTCATGGAGTAAAGTCAGGAATCCCAGGATATTATCTTTTCTCCAAGAAGGATTGGAAAAGGGATTGTCAGCTAGTTCCTTAAAGGGACAGATTTCTGCTCTGTCTATTCTTTTGCACAAGCGTCTGGCGGATGTTCCAGAAGTTCAGGCGTTTTGTCAGGCTTTAGTTAGAATCAAGCCTGTGTTTAAACCATTTGCCTCCGCCTGGAGTTTAAATTTGGTTCTTAAAAGTTCTCCAAGTGTTTCCGTGTTGAACCTCTTCATTCCATAGATATCAAGCTTTTATCTTGGGAAAGTTCTGTTTTTGTAGCTATTTCCTCGGCTCGTAGAGTTTCCCGAGTTATCTGCCTTACAGTGTGATTCCCCTTATCTGATCTTCCATGCAGATAAGGTAGTTTTGCGTACAAAACCTGGGTTTTTTACCTAAGGTTGTATCTAATATGAATATCAATCAGGAGATTGTTGTTCCGTCATTGTGTCCCTAATCCTTCTTCAAAGAAGGAACGTCTATTACACAATCTTGACGTGGTTCGTGCTTTATAGTTTTATTTACAAGCTACTAAAGATTTTCGTCAAACATCTGCTTTGTTTGTTGTCTACTCTGGACAGAGGAGAGGCCAAAAGCTTCGGCAACTTCTCTTTCGTTTTGGCTAAGAATTTAATACGCTTATACTTATGAGACTGCTGGCCAGCAGCCTCCTGAAAGGATTACAGCTCATTCTACTAGATCTGTGGCTTCCACATGGGCTTTTAAAAATGAGGCTTCTGTTGAACAGATTTGCAAGCGGCGACTTGGTCTTCGCTCATACTTTTTCCAAAAGTTTTATAAATTTGATACTTTTGCTTCTTCGGAGGCTATTTTTGGGAGAAAGGTTTTACAGGCAGTGGTACCTTCCGTTTAAGTACCTGCCTTAGTCCCCTCCCTTCATCTGTGTACTTTAGCTTTGGTATTGGTATCCCACAAGTTAATGGATGATCCGTGGACTGGATACACCAACAAGGAGAAAACAAAATATATGCTTACCACTGATAAATTTATTTCTCTTGTGGTGTATCCAGTCCACGGCCCGCCCTGTCATTTTAAGGCAGGTATATTTTATTTTTAAACTACAGTCACCACTGCAACCCCCCCACTATGGTTTCTCCTTTCTCTTGCTTGTCTTCGGTCGAATGACTGGAGGGTGGCAGTTAGGGGAGGAGGCTATATGGACAGCTCTGCTGTGGTGATCCTCTTGCAGCGTCCTGTTGGAAGGAGAATATCCCACAAGTAATGGATGATAGTGGACTGGATACACCACAAGAGAAATAAATTTATCAGGTAAGCCGTAAATTTTGTTTTTTTTTACAAAATGGCTGTTTTCTTTCATGTAAATGGCAAGAGTCCATGAGCTAGTGATGTATGGGATATACATTCCTACCAGGAGGGGGCAAAGTTTCTCAAACCTCAAAATGCCTATAAATAAAGCCTCCTACCACACTCACACCCTTAGTTTTACAAACTTTGCCTCCTATGGAGGTGGTGAAGTTTGTGCTTGATTTCTTCTATGATAAGCGCTTATAAGCATTTTGAAGCACAATTCCTCTCAGAGTACAGTGTTTGTCAGAGGGATGTGGAGAGAGTATTGTCTGTTGATTTTATGGTTTTTTACTCATGGTAAATCTTTTCAAGGGTTTTCTGTTATCGTCGTAGGGATTCATCTCCTACCTCCCTTTTCAGATTGACGAATATAACTCTTATACCATTACCTCTGCTGATATTTTTTAGTACTGGTATGGCTGTCTGCTATATGTGGATGGGTGTTTTTCTGTAAATATGTATCATTGTTTAAGACACTCTCCAGCTTTCAGTTTCAGTATGGGAAATCATGTTTTAGGAAGTTATGTTTTTAATAATTTCTTACCTGGGGTTTAGTTTTTTTTTTTTCCAATTCGACTTGTTTTTCCCTTAATTTTGCGGGCAAATCTAGGCTCGTGAGGGCGCAAAATGCCTGTTATTTATTGCGTATATAGTGTTGCAGTTTCGTAATTTCCTGCATCTTTATTGACGTTAGGTTGTTTGGGGTGAAGTTGCACTTGTTATGACCCAAGTTGTCATTTCCGTATGTTGGTTGGCGTCAATTTTTTTTTTAACTTTTCTTTGCGTTGTGCGTCATACTTTGCGCCAAAATATTTTTTGGTTATATTACCCCACTTCCTTTATGCTCATTTGCTCTCTTTATACTCTAGAGGGCTATGCTGTTTGCTTTTCTGCCTATTTAGCATATGCATTTTTCTCCCATTCCTAAGTAACTGATATATGAGGAAATTGGATATTTTGTTTAAATGTTATTTTTTCTTTTACATTTTGCAAGATGTCTCAATCTCATCCTGTCTCAGAAGGCTACTGTAGGAACCATGCTGCCTGAACACAGTTCTACCAAAGCTAAGTGTAATCTGTTGTAAGCAAGTTGAGATTATATCTCCAGCTATATTATGTAACAGTTGTCATGATAAGCTTTTGCATGCCGATAATGTTTCTATTCGTACTAGTACAGAGTCTGTTGTTCCCTCAACATCCAATTTACATGATATCACTGTTGATATGGAAAAATGATATTGCTAATGCAATACAAGAAGGCTATGTCTGCTATTCCACCTTCTAATAAACGTAAAAGGTTTTTTTAAAACTTCTCATAAAACTGATGAAAATTTGTAATGACCGACAACATACTGAAAATATCCTCTCTGAAGAGGATCTCCCTGGTTCAGAAGATCCTACTTCAGACATTAAAATTGATAAATCTTCTTATCTTTTTAAGATTGAATATATTAGGTCTTTGTTGAAAGAAGTATGATTACTTTGGATATTGAGGAGTCTAGTCCTCTTGATAACAAAACCAGTAAATATTTAAATTCTGTTTTTAAACCTCCTGTGATTACTCCTGAGGTTTTTCCTGTCCCAGATGCGGTTTCTGATGTGATTACTAAGTGAATGGTCTAAACCTGCTGCTTTTCTTTTAATCCTTCCTAGGTTTAAGAAGTTATATCTTTTACCAGTGGCTAATTTGGAGTTTTGTGAAAAAGTCCCTAAGGTTGATGGGGCTATTTTTACTCTTGCCAAACGTACTACTATTCCTATGGAAGATAGTACTTCTTTTAAGGATCCTTTAGATAGGAAGATTGAATCTTATCTGAGGAAAGCTTATTTACATTCTGGTTATATTCTCAGGCCTGCCTTTTCTATGGCTGATGTTGTGGCTGCATCAACTTTTTGGTTGGATAGTTTAGCACAACAGGAAGCAGATCCTGATTTGTCTAGCATTGTTAGTTTGCTTCAACATGCTAATCATTTTATCTGTGATGCTATTATTGATATCATCAAGATTGATGTTAAATCTATGTCTTTAGCTATTTTAGCTAGAAGAGCTTTATGGCTTAAATCATGGAATGCTGACATGGTATCTAAATCTAGATTACTATCTCTATCCAGGATAATAATTTATTTGGTTCTCAGTTGGATTCTATTATTTCCACTATCACTGGGGGGAAGGGAGTGTTTTAGCCCCAAGATAAAAAAAATCTAAGGGTAAATCTAAAGCTTCTAATCGTTTTCGTTCCTTTCGTCATAATAGAGAACAGAAAACCACTCCTTTCCCTAAGGACTCTGGTTCCAATTAGAAGCCATTTTCAAGTTGGAAATAAATCCAAGCCTTATAAGAAACCAAAGTCAGCACCCAAGACTGCATGAAGGTGCGGCCCTCAATCCAGTTCAACTGGTGGGGGGCAGATTGAAATTTTTTCTAAACATTTGGGCAGATTCTATTCAGAATCAGAGGATTCAGAGCATTGTCTCTCAAGGATATCAAATAGGTTTCAGAATAAGACCTCCTGTGAGAAGATTCTTTCTCTGTCATGTTCCAACAAATCCTGTGAAATCTCAGGCTTTTCTGAAGTGTGTTTCAGATCTGGAGATTTCAGGGGTGATTATACCAGTTCCGCCTCAGGAACAGGATCTGGGTTTTTATTCAAATCCATTCATTGTCCCAAAGAAAGAAAATTCATTCAGACCAGTTCTGGATCTGAAGTTTTTGAATCAGTTTGTAAGGGTCCCAACTTTCAAGATGGTGACTATAAGGATTATTCTGCCTTTTGTTCAGTAAGATACACACAAGGATAGCAGCAGTATAAATGTATAACCAATTTATTATGGCACAAGAAAAGTCTGCAACGTTTCTGGGTGTTACCCCTTAATCATGTGAATACATAATGGCACTCCAACCTGTCCTTATATACCTATACACAGGTGTAATCAAATAACAATTAGCAACCTGCTAGTAAATTACAGCTCTTCAGTAATGTTACACCCTCTAGTGGTTATTTTATATCATTGCATCATTTAAATTTACAAATTTTCACCATCCTTCAACAAATGATACAAAAAAGAACAAAGTGCACAAAAATCACTTAAAAACAGAAATAAACTCATGGAAAGCAGTCATTATCACGAATCACATCAAAATTAGAAGAGTACTATCAATTTAACAGAATCTAGAGAATTTTTCAGAGGATTTTTAATAAAAAAGGGACCAATCAAGGTCTCTATTCATACCTTTTGGTTGCAAAGTCCCTAACTTAAAGATCCAAAAAGCTTCTCTTTTCTTTAATATATTTTCCCTATTACCTCCTCTCCTAGGTCTATGCACCTGTTCTATGATCTGAAACCTGAGTTGAGAAATGTTATGTTTAGCCTTAATAAAATGATGGGCAACAGGGGCTTCTAGATCCCCCCTCCAGATACTGGATTTATGTTCATTCATTCTCTCACGTGCTTTACGTGTCGTCTCGCCAACATAAAGGAGCCCACATGGGCATTTGATCAGATAGATTATATATTCGCTATTACAAGTGCAAAAGCAATTTATATCAAATTTTTTCCAGTATGTGGGTGAAAAAACACTGCACCTTTAATCATGCTGCTGCAACTAAAGCAACCCAGACAGGGGTAACAACCCCTATTAGCACTAGTGATATATCTAGTGCCCTCTAATTTGGCTGTACCAACATCACTGCTAATAAGCTTATCTCTAAGAGAGGGCGCACGTCTAAATGCAGGCATAAAATATTCTTTAAAGGCCTTGATGTCAGGATTGCACTCAAATAAAATATGCCAATGTTTCCTAAGGATACTAACAACTTTGTTACTATGTTTAATGTATTCGGTGACAAAAGTAATTCTGTCACCCTTATTCTTATCCTTATTGGCCCTTTTATGGTAAAGTATGTCATGTCATACTTGAAAAATTTAAATTTACACTACTGTTACGCCAGATATGAGTGTTGGCACTGGGCAAGTGGGCCTGGCACACACGCTGGCAGGCAGGCAGGCAGGCAACTGCAATTAGATTACACAAGCAGACTGATGTTTCACAGTCAAAAAAGTTTTTTTTTTTTTAATTTACACTACTGTTACACCAGATATGAGTGGTGGCACTGGGCAAGTGGGCCTGGCACACACGCTGGCAGGCAGGCAACTGCAATTAGATTACACAAGCAGACTGATGTTTCACAGTCAAAAAAGTTTTTTTTTTTTAAATTTACACTACTGTTACACCAGTTATGAGTGGTGGCACTGGGCAAGTGGGCCTGGCACACACGCTGGCAGGCAACTGCAATTAGATTACACTAGCAGACTGATGTTTCACAGTCAAAAAAGTTTTTTTTTTAAATTTACACTACTGTTACACCAGATATGAGTGGTGTGGCACTGGGCAAGTGGGCCTGGCACACACACTGGCAGGCAGGCAGGCAACTGCAATTAGATTACACTAGCAGACTGAACTTTCACAGTCAAAAAAGTTTTTTTTTTTTTAAATTTACACTACTGTTACACCAGATATGAGTGGTGGCACTGGGCAAGTGGGTCTGGCACACACGCTGGCAGGCAGGCAGGCAGGCAACTGCAATTAGATTGCACTAGCAGACTGATGTTTCACAGTCAAAAAAGTTTGTTTTTTTTAATTTACACTACTGTTACACCAGATATGGGTGGTGGCACTGGGCAAGTGGCTTGGCAGGCAGGCAGGCAACTGCAATTAGATTACACAGGGAAAAAAAATGATGTTCTAGCCCTAAAAAGGGCTTTTTGGGGTGCTGTGCTTACAGCAGAGATCAGATGAGTCCTTCAGGACTGTAGTGGACACTGAATACACTAGCCTAGCTATCAATTTCCCTATTAAATCACCATCAGCTACACTGTCCCTCCTCTCACTAACAATGCAGCTTCCGAATGAATCTAATATGGCTGCTGTTCAGGAGCTGGGAGGGTCTGCTGCTGATTGGCTGGAATGTGTCTGCAGACTGTGAAATACAGGGTCAAAGTTTACTCAATGATGACGAATAGGGGGCGGATCAAACATCGCATATGTTCGCCCGCAGCGGCGAACGCGAACATGCTATGTTTGCCAGGAACTATTCGCGACATCACTAATAAGTGCATCTAAATTTCATAAAATAAGCTGTATGGAGTAATTACATTCTGGTAAACATTGTGCAAGTGATGGGGTAGAGTTACTGCTATAAGAATTGTTAGGCTATTACTTATTATGTTAAATAACTTTTTTTGTGTTGTGGTACATTTTTTGGTATCTTATTAAACAACCAAAGACATTGATCTAGGGAAATGGGAATCCCAAATAGTTTAGCTGCATTATTCGAGACTTCAGACCATATCTGAGATGAAATTTAAGGAAATAAATATTGTGTGTTAAAGCAAATTCCCTTCGACCAATGTGTCAGAAAGTGAATTTAGAATGGTCCGGCTCTCCATCGAGCCCATTTTACTATATGTATGGTAGAGTTGAGCTTGTCAATCAGCTTCATATATTGCCTTACTGTCAACATCTTGTATTTCTGAATTTGGAACAACTTCAGCTCCTGAATTTTGTCTTGAGGAAGCAACACCAAACCTTTGTCTGTATTAAAGAGGGCACTCAGAAACCTTTTGGGCAAAATAGGCTTGAGTTGGCTCTTTTCTTGATTAACTAACCATCTGAAACTGCTTAAGATCATTAGGACTGTAATGTAGAAGAAATATACCTTGGGTTTTAATTTCTGCCACCAATGGAACCAGTACCTTCGTGCAGGTTCTTGGAGCTGTTGATATTCCAAAAGGAAGAGCCACAGACTGGAAATGCTGATCATTTTCTGTAAACTAGAGAACCTTTATGTGAGGTGGTGGTGGCAGGTGCCACTGCAATATGAAAATAGGCCTCTTGCAGGTCTATGGATACCAGAAAGGAACATTTGGATATGAGAGAAATCACTGTAAGCAGATACTCCACATTGAATTTGTGAGGTTTCAGAAAACTGATTTAAAGATCGCATTTCCAGAACTGGTCTCCATGACCTGTCTTTTTTCTTTATAAGAAACAACCTGGAGTAATACTTGCTTGTCATCGAAAGAATTTCTTCTTGAATGACCTGATCCTCGAGCATACGAGACACACATCCTTCGAAACCTGAGATTGAACAAAATGACAAATGGGATGCTTTTTTCCAAACTCTAAATAATAAATAATGGTTACAATATGCACAGCCCATGGATCAGGAATAACACATACCCAGGCATCCCTGAAATAGCAGAGACTAGCTCCCACAGGAACATTCTAAGTACCAACACTTATAACTGTGGCCAAAAAGAAGAGGAGGCGGATATGACTTAACACTTCCACTGCCTCTGGTCATTGACTGGGACTTCCAAGGCTGTGTGCAAAAGGATTCTTTTAATGGAGGGTTTCTGTAAGTATAAGCTTGAGCACTTTGCCTAAAATAGCCAGAGGATGGCTATTTTCTCAGAGATAACAAACTGCTTATCAGACTTCATAAGCAATTTTAACAGGGACTCAGACAAAGGTTATTTCACATATAACGAATCAGAAGAAAACGAGGAAGACTTTTTTTCAGTTCATAAAGTCTGGCAATTTACTCAGATGAATCCCATTAGCAAGGAAAAGCCTCCTACATAGTGACAGATTATGTTTCAGAAACATTACAATATTGTATGGTACCAGACTCAGGTTCAACAATAAATTGATAGGGTGCAAATTATTCTTGGCCAATGCATATAATGCACAGATTTATTGCCCAGGACACAACTTTTAGGCGCAACATCAGATTTTGACTCAGGGCTGCAAGACAGAAATGAGATGAGCAAAATAAAGGGTTAGAATAGTGGAACAAGAGAAAGAGAAAGGCAAGAGCAGTTACAGAAAAACTGAGGACAACTCTGTATATAAATAACTCACCAATCATCCTTGGGCAACTGATCCTGCACATCCCAAGATTTCAACAAAGTATCTGGGGTATCCATCTGGAACAAAGCAGCAGCTTCAGAAAA
This sequence comes from Bombina bombina, assembly GCF_027579735.1. Classification (NCBI taxonomy): domain Eukaryota; kingdom Metazoa; phylum Chordata; class Amphibia; order Anura; family Bombinatoridae; genus Bombina; species Bombina bombina. The sequence goes on from NC_069503.1 coordinate 341,928,832, forward strand.
GGCATCCATAAGAAGCATTTAAGCTAGGGATCTCAAAGTCCCGGCCCACGGGCCATTTCCGGCCCATGAACTGGTTACAATGCGGCCCACCACTGACACCCCATAACTGAGAGCTGTGGGCTGATTAATGTAACACCGGCGATGGGAGGAGCTGCAGCTCCAGGCCCATGCCCCTAGATAAACCCCTGAGTGCTCAGCATGCAGTTATGGGGGGACACAGAACTTCGCTGGGGGAGTGTGGTATCACTCAGTGAGACTGTGGGGCAAACTGAGCCTGAGCAGGCAGCAGCAGAGACGGTCAGGAGCAGAAGCAGAGGTGGACAAGCAAGGGGGCTTGAGTGAGGTATCTGCCAAGTACAGCTGCCTTATAGTGAGTGTATGTAAAATTTATATCTAAGAGAGGGGCTGTATAGATTGATTTTAAGATGTTTTAGATGTTTAAAATACTGTGCCATGCCATAACGTGTGTGTGGGTCTGTGGGGGGGGGGGTAGGTCTGTGTGTGTGAGGGACTTGTGTGTGTGGGGCGGGGGGTCTGTGTGTGGGGATCTGTCTGTGTGTGTGGGTCTATGTGTGGGTTGGTCTGTGTGTATGTGGGTGTGTGTGTGTCTGTGTTTGAGGGTCTCTGTGTGTGAAGGTCTGTGTGTGTGTTGGTCTGTGTGTGTTTAATTCTGTGAGTGTGTGGGTCTGTGTGTGTGTGGGGGTCTGTGTAGGTTAGTCTGTGTGTGTGGGTCTGTGTGTGTGGGTCTGTGTGTGTGGGGGGTCTGTGTGTCTGTGGATCTGTGTGTGGGTCTCTATGTGTGTGAGTGGGTCTGTGTGTGTGGGTGGGTCTGTATGAGTGTGTGTGTAGGGGTTTGGGATGTGTGTGGGCATGTGGGGGGTCTGGGTGGTGTTGGGGGTCTGAGTGGTGTGGGTTGGTTGGTTTTGTGTGTAATGATTACATATATGTGTATAGTTCAATTTTATTTGAAATTTTGGAAGCAACCCCCATGGGAGAAGAAAACGTGACCAGTGGCCCCAAGGTGAGTTGAGTTTGAGACCCCTGATTTAAGCAATTGTCAGCAGAGATCCACTGACTTGCAACAAAGTAACACAAGCCCCAAACAATAATGAACCAGGCTGGCAACACACCAACTGCAATACATGCATGTTAGGCCTACTAATGATGATGTCACTTCTTGTAAGGACACTGTCTCTAAGTTTCTCTCCACCCCTCATATCATACCCTGTATAACATCACTTCCTTTGTACAGACTTTGCTTGAATATTTTGTTAAGTCTAGTCAAGTGCTACTTGCTCTAGATTTACTACTATCAAGCTTCTTTCTAAATAATACCAATCTTGTTTTCTAGACACATTTGTCAATCTTGTCTTTCAAACGTATTCACATTAGTATAGCAGCCAGTCTGAGATCCTGTCAGCACTCTGCCTATCCAGGTGTATTCACTGATTGGAACCTGTGAACTCCCAGCCTCGTTTCTGAGCTCAAGCTCCAGATCACTGCTTGTTTGTTTGCTCGCCATACACCATCACCAGACGGTTAGGATCTCTCATCTACATCACTTCAGACAATCCGCAAGTATAATTTAAACTGCATAAGGATTAACATGTCACAAACATTTTGCTTGTAATTTTAAGTCAGTTACCTCTCCGCAATCTGGATATATATATTGTAACTCTAATGAACTACCTTTACCTGTGATTAATCATACTGGACAGATAAATTGCATCTCAAGTGCACTATCAGACTTACTTGTGTTTAAACTTACTTTTTTTGCGGATATATGCAGTTTCCTTTCAGAGGCTTAAAGAATAGACATTGCTCAGTTAACACTTAGTAATCCTTGCTGATACTCTTGTTAAGCCTAATCTTTTATATAAGATTCACTCATTGTGAAAACTGAAAATCGACTAATTAATCTGCTGAAATTCGGCTAGATTTAGAGTTTTGTCGGTAACGACCCGCGTAGCTAACGCTGGGTTTTTTCCCCCTGCACCTTTTAAATACCGCTGGTATTTAGAGTTCACAGAAGGGCTGCGTTAGGCTCCAAAAAGGGAGCGTATAGCATATTTACCGCCACTGCAACTCTAAATACCAGCGGTGCTTAAGAACGCGGCCAGCTTCAAAAACGTGCTTGTGCACGATTCCCCTATAGGAAACAATGGGGCCGTTTGAGCTGAAAAAAAACCTAACACCTGCAAAAAAGCAGCGTTCAGCTCCTAACGCAGCCCCATTGTTTCCTATGGGGAAGCACTTCCTATGTCTGCACCTAACACCCTAACATGAACCCCGAGTCTAAACACCCCTAACCTTACACTTATTAACCCCTAATCTGCCGTCCCCGCTATCGCTGACCCCTGCATATTTTTTTTAACCCCTAATCTGCCGCTCCGTACACCGCCGCCACCTAAGTTATTCCTATGTACCCCTAATCTGCTGCCCCTAACACCGCCGACCCCTATATTATATTTATTAACCACTAATCTGCCGCCCCCAACATCGCCGCTACCTACCTACACTTATTACCCCTAATCTGCCGACCGGACCTCACCGCTACTATAATAAAGTTATTAACCCCTAAATCTAAGTCTAACCCTAACCCTAACACCCCCCTAAGTTAAATATAATTTTTATCTAACGAAATAAATTATTTCTTATTAAATAAATTATTCCTATTTAAAGCTAAATACTTACCTGTAAAATAAACCCTAATATAGCTACAATATAAATTATAATTATATTGTAGCTATTTTAGGATTTATATTTATTTTACAGGCAACTTTGTATTTATTTTAACTAGGTACAATAGCTATTAATAGTTAATAACTATTTAATAGCTACCTAGTTAAAATAATTACCAAATTACCTGTAAAATAAATCCTAACCTAAGTTACAATTAAACCTAACACTACACTATCAATAAATTAATTAAATAAAATACCTACAATTATCTACAATTAAATCTAACTCTACACTATCAATAAATTAATTACATAAAATACCTACAAATAAATACGATTAAATAAACTAACTAAAGTACAAAAAATAAAAAAGAACTAAGTTACAAAAAATAAAAAAATAATTTACAAACATTAGAAAAAGATTACAACAATTTTAAGCTAATTACACCTACTCTAAGCCCCCTAATAAAATAACGAAGCCCCCCAAAATAAAAAAATTCCCTACCCTATTCTAAAATAAAAATAGAAAAGCTCTTTTACCTTACCAGCCCTTAAAAGGGCCTTTTGCGGGGCATGCCCCAAAGAATTCTGCTCTTTTGCCTGAAAAAAAAAACATACAATACCCCCCCAACATTACAACCCACCACCCACATACCCCTAATCTAACCCAAACCCCCCTTAAATAAACCTAACACTAAGCCCCTGAAGATCTTCCTACCTTATCTTCACCACGCCGATTATCACTGATCGGTCCAGAAGAGCCTCCGAAGTCTTCATCCAAGTTCAAGCGGGGGCTGAAGAGATCCATCATCAGCTGAAGAGGACCATCATCGGGCTGAAGAGGTCCATCATCGGGCTGAAGTCTTGATCCAAACGGCGGCTGAAGAGGTCCATCATCGGGCAGAAGTCTGCATCCTATCCGGGCAGAAGAGGACATCCGGACCGGTAGACATCTTCATCCAAGCAGCATCTTCTATGTTCATCCATCCGGAGCGGAGCCATCTTCTTCCAGCTGACGCGGATCCATCCTCTTCTACCGACGCCTACTCGCCGAATGACGGTTCCTTTAAATGACGTCATCCAAGATGGCGTCCCTCGAATTCCGATTTGCTGATAGGATTCTATCACCCAATCAGAATTAAGGTAGGAAAATTCTGATTGGCTGATGGAATCAGCCAATCAGATTCAAGTTCAATCCGATTGGCTGATCCAATCAGCCAATCAGATTGAGCTCACATTCTATTGGCTGATCGGAACAGCCAATAGAATGCAAGCTCAATCTGATTGGCTGATGGAATCAGCCAATCAGAATTTTCCTACCTTAATTCCGATTGGCTGATAGAATCCTATCAGCCAATCGGAATTCGAGGGACGCCATCTTGGATGACATAATTTAAAGGAACCGTCATTCGGCGAGTAGGCGTCGGTAGAAGAGGATGGATCCTCGTCAGCTGGAAGAAGATGGCTCTGCTCCGCTCCGGATGGATGAAGATAGAAGATGCGGCTTGGATGAAGATGTCTACCGGTCCGGATGTCCTCTTCTGCCCGGATAGGATGAAGACTTCAGCCCGATGATGGACCTCTTCAGCCCGATTATGGACCTCTTCAGCCCGATGATGGATCTCTTCAGCCCCCGCTTGGGCTTGGATGAAGACTTCGGAGGCTCTTCTGGACCGATCGGTGATACCCGGCGTGGTGAAGATAAGGTAGGAAGATCTTCAGGGGCTTAGTGTTAGGTTTATTTAAGGGGGGTTTGGGTTAGATTAGGGGTATGTGGGTGGTGGGTTGTAATGTTGAGGGGGGTATTGTATTTTTTTTTTCAGGCAAAAGAGCAGAATTCTTTGGGGCATGCCCCGCAAAAGGCCCTTTTAAGGGCTGGTAAGGTAAAAGAGCTTTTCTATTTTTATTTTAGAATAGGGTAGGGAATTTTTTTATTTTGGGGGGCTTTGTTATTTTATTAGGGGGCTTAGAGTAGGTGTAATTAGCTTAAAATTGTTGTAATATTTTTCTAATGTTTGTAAATTATTTTTTTATATTTTGTAACTTAGTTCTTTTTTATTTTTTGTACTTTAGTTAGTTTATTTAATTGTATTTATTTGTAGGTATTTTATTTAATTTATTTATTGATAGTGTAGTGTTAGGTTTTATTGTAACTTAGGTTAGGATTTATTTTACAGGTAATTTTGTAATTATTTTAACTAGGTAGCTATTAAATAGTTATTAACTATTTAATAGCTATTGTACCTGGTTAAAATAAATACAAAGTTGCCTGTAAAATAAATATAAATCCTAAAATAGCTACAATATAATTATAATTTATATTGTAGCTATATTAGGGTTTATTTTACAGGTAAATATTTAGCTTTAAATAGGAATAATTTATTTAATAAGAGTTAATTTATTTCGTTAGATAAAAATTATATTTAACTTAGGGGGGTGTTAGTGTTAGACTTAGCTTTAGGGGTTAATACATTTATTAGAGTAGCGGTGGGGTCCGGTCGGCAGATTAGGGGTTAATACTTGAAGTTAGGTGTCGGCGATGTTAGGGAGGGCAGATTAGGGGTTAATACTATTTATTATAGGGTTATTGAGGCGGGAGTGAGGCGGATTAGGGGTTAATACATTTATTATAGTGGCGGCGGTGTCCGGTCGGCAGATTAGGGGTTAATAAGTGTAGGTAGGTGGCAGCGACGTTGGGGGCGGCAGATTAGGGGTTAATAAATATAATATAGGGGTTGGCGGTGTTAGGGGCAGCAGATTAGGGGTACATAGGGATAACGTAGGTTGCGGCGGTGTGCGGTCGGCAGATTAGGGGTTAAAAAACTTTAATAGAGTGGCGGCGATGTGGGGGGGGCCTCGGTTTAGGGGTGCATAGGTAGTTTATGGGTGTTAGTGTACTTTAGAGCACAGTAGTTAAAAGCTTTATGAACCGGCGTTAGCCCAGAAAGCTCTTAACTCCTGACTTCTCTCTGCGGCTGAAGTCTTGTCGTTAGATTTCTAACGCTCACTTCAGCCAAGACTCTAAATACCGGCGTTAGAAAGATCCCATTGAAAAGATAGGATACGCAAATGGCGTAGGGGGATCTGCGGTATGGAAAAGTCGCAGCTGCAAAGTGAGAGTTAGACCCTTTCCTGACTGACTCTAAATACCAGCTGTAGCCCAAAACCAGCGTTAGGAGCCCCTAACGCTGGTTTTGACGGCTAACGCCAAACTCTAAATCTAGCCGATTGTTTTTACTAAAGTTGTTGCTCAATACTTCTTTAGTTTACTGATCTCAGCCACAAAACCTCATTTTAAGATTTCTCAACCTTATATAATATTCAAGCCTATAAAAATAATCATGGACCCGAATGAAATTAGTTCTCAATTTGAATCCCTAAATCATAAAATTGATTATTTGGCAAGGGGTTTAACTGAGCTCCAGGCTGAAAACACAGCATTAAAAATGTAATGAAAGACATAGTGAGCTCTAAAACACCTGAACCACCTGAGCCTCATTTAAACCCTCCACCACTGTTCTCTGGCAAGAGATCCGAATTCAGGGATTTTAAAAATGCTTGTATGCTTATGTTTACCTTGAAACCCTGCACTTACCATTCTGAAAAATTGAAGGTGTGCACTACTATATCGTACTTGTCTGGGGAACCCAGGGCCTGGGCAAATCGTTTTTTTTTTAGTCCAACAGCCCAGTATTGTATTCGTTAGATCAATTTTTTACTAATATGGCATCTCTCTATGAGGATTCGAACAAGCAATTAAATGCAGAAACAAAACTTTGCTCCTTAAAACAAGTGAAACACCCAGTTGAGGAGTATATTACAGATTTCCAAATGTGGGCTGCTGATTCTTTATGGAACGACATAAGCCTCAAAAACCAATTCAGACTTGGACTAAATGAATCCCTTAAGGATGAACTCTCCAGGGTTGAAATGCCAGATAATTTAGATAACCTGATCAAGTTATCAACCACACTAGACCGCAGACTGCGCAAAAGGCGCGCTGAAAAATTATCTAATGACTTATTCTACAAAAGACGTATAAACTACAATATAGACAAAACCACTAATTAGACCTCCCCTATGGAGATTGGTACACGTAAAGGACCCTTGACGCAAGAAGAGAAGACAAGGCGAGGATGTCTAATTTGTGTTTGTACTGTGCCAATAAAGAGCATACTGTATCCACATGCCCTATATTAAATCGACAAAAGAAAAGTAAGGAAATACTTATAAATACAATCACACCAAATAAAATTGCATATCAATTGATATTGTCTTTATCGTTACAGTGGAATCGTCAACAAATCAGGACTAATGCTGTTATAGATTCAGGTGCTTTTGGCTGTTTCATGATGCAGAATTTGTAAATAGTAATAAAATCCCTTGTATTGCAAAACAAAATCCAATCTTTGTAAACTTATTGATGGAACTTTGATTCACAAAGGACCCATAACCCATCACACCATACCTCTACTCATTTCAACACATAATGGACATACGGAACACGTAACTCTTGATATAATACCTACCTCTATACACAAAATTATATTAGGATATCCATGGCTCACTAAACACAATCCCACAATTGACTGGTCAAAGAATGACGTTAACTTCCACTCTAAGTACTGCAAAACCACTTGTTATCCATAACAAATAATAGGAAGTATACAGATTGACATCCCACCTGATTGTCAAAGACTTAAGAGACATTTTTAACATTAAAGAAGCAGAAACACTTCCCCCACACAGGATATATACGACTGCCCAATTGACATTAAAACTGGTTCAGAAATACCTTATGGAAAAATATACCCACTTTCACAAAAATAATTAAAAAATTTGAGAGAGTATTTAGATGAAAACTTAAAGAAAGGGTTTATTGTACCGTCCACCTCACCTGCTGCAACAGGAATATTTTTTGTCAGAAATAGGGACAAATCCCTAAGAGCAATAATAGATTACAGAGCCCTTAATTCAGTAACAATAAAAAAACGTTACCAATTACCACTCAACCCTGAACTTCTCGAACGGCTCAATGGTGCTAACATCTATACTAAATTAGATTTGAAAGGCACATACAATTTAATTAGAACTAAGGAAGGGGGTGAGTGGAAAACTGCTTTTAGAACCAGATATGGTCTCTTCGAATATAAAGTAATGCCTTTCGGGCTCTGTAATGCCCCGGCAACATTCCAACACTTCATAAACGATATCTTCAGAGACCTAACTGATATCTGTGTAATCATCTATCTAGATTAATTTGTTCAAAAAACTTACAAGAACATATAAAACATGTAAGGTGGGTGTTAACAAGACTACGAGATCATAGACTATTCGCTAAGTTAGAGAGAAATGTCAGTTCCATGTACACAAAATAAAATTGTTAGGGTATATCATTACACCTGACAGAGTACAAATGGACCCAGATAAACTCACAACAATCACTAATTGGCCAAGACCCTCTACTACCAAGTCACTCCAAAGATTTTTAGGATTTGCAAACTTTTATAGAAAATTTATCCTAAATTTCTCAAGTATCATCAAACCATTAACTAATCTAACTAGGAAAAACCTGAAATTCAAATGGTCATCACAAGCTGAACAAGCCTTTAATTTTCTAAAACAAAAGTTTCTAACTGCACCAATTTTAAGTCTCCTGACCATTCCTACCAGTTTATTGTAGAGGTAGATGCTTCAGATACAGGGATAGGTGCAAACTTATCACAAAGAGAAAACAAAAAAGCTAGACAACACCCTGTAGCTTTTTATTCAAGATCTTTGCTACCCGCTGAAAAAAATTACTCAATCGTTGACAAAGAATTATTGGCTGTCAAATCCGCTCTAGAAACCTGGAGACACATACTAGAGGGAACCACTAAACCCTTCATGATTTACACTGATCACAAAAATCTTCACTATCTAAGAAAAAACAAGACACTTTCCTCCCGACAAGTCAGATGGGCACTTTTCCTTGATAGGTTTAATTTTATAATAACCTACAGACCCCGGACCCAAAACACAAAAGCAGATGCGTTATCCCGGATCAATGACGAAACACCTAAAATGGTGAACAACCAATTCCTTATACCACCCCATAAATTAATAGGTACTTTAGGATCTCTTGAACAAGAAATACTAAAAGTGCAAAAAACAGAAACTCCACCTATTAAAGAAAATCTGCTTAAAGACACAAATGGTCTCTATCATCTTCATGGAAAATTATATATACCACAATCTCTTTGTTACAACATCTTAAACCAATTCCATGATTCCCCTTTGTCTGGCCATCCAGGAGTTAATAAGACCAAGGACTTGATCAAAAGACATTTCTGGTGGCCTCAGATGGATGATTCAATCTACAAATACGTTATCACCTGGGACATATTTGCAAGGAACAAAATTGAAAAAAAGAAAACCAGTAGGATATCTAAACCCTCTCCCTATACCTGAAGTACCATGGTCAACAATATCGATGGATTTTATAGTTGAACTTCCATCCCCTCAAAGTCATAACACTATTCTAGTAGTCATAGATCATATGACGAAACTAGCACACTTTATCCCTCTAAAATCCATACCTAACGCTGAGGAAACCACAAATGCATTTATAACCCACATAGTAAGATTACACGGTTTACCCATCTCAATTGTTACAGATCGGGGAACTCAGTTTACATCCCATTTTTGGAGAGCACTCTGTAAGAAACTCAAAATTAATCTTAAATTTTCGACTTCTTACCATCCGCAAACTGATGGTCTCACGGAAAGAGTGAACCAGATACTAGAACAGTATCTTAGGTGTTATTTATCTCACCTACAAGATGACTGGATGGATTACCTGCCTATGGCAGAATTTTCCTACAACTCTGTTTCTAGTTCCACAAAAAAAACTCCTTTTTATGCCAGTTATGGTTACAACCCAAGAACTATAACTATAACACAAAATAATATTTGCTCACCTGCAGCAAAGGAATATTCAGAAAACCTAAAAAAGGGTTTTGACCTCTTGAAAACACATTTACAAGATTCTAAACTAACCCAAAAATATTATTATGACCTAAAACATAGACCTAGCCCTAACTACAAACTGGGAGATAAGGTTTGGCTTTCTACGAAATATCTAAAACTAGTACTACCTTCCAAGAAATTAGGCAATCAATTTATAGGACTATTTACTATCAAATGGATATTAAATGCATCTACAGTTGAATTGGATCTCCCAAATCAGTATAAAGTACATCCAAATGTCCATGTCTTACTTCTGAAACCATTTCTCTCCAATACCTTTTTGGCTCGTGTTAAGACACCTCCATCTCCTGTCCTTTTCGATGATCATGAAGAATTTGAAGTGGAATCTATACTTGACTCACGTGCCAATAGGAAACAAGTAGAATATCTGATTAGATGGAAACGCTTTGGTCAAGAGGAGGATTCATGGATACCAAAATCCCAGATTCATGCCCCTAATTTGCTCAGGGTTTTCCATAAGCGCTATCCTCACAAACCGCAGTAATAATCCTCAGAGAGGATTCCTTGGAAAGGGGGATCTGTAAGGACACTGTCTCTTTAAGTTTCTCTCCACCCCTTATATCATACCCTATATAACATCACTTCCTTTCTACAGACTTTGCTTGAATATTTTGTTAAGTCTAGTCAAGTGCTACTCGCTCTAGATTTACTACTATCAAACTTCTTGCTAAATAATACCAATCTTGTTTTCTAGACACATTTGTGAATCTTGTCTTTCAAACTTATTCACATTAGTATCGCAGCCAGTCTGAGATCCTGTCAGCACTCTGCCTATCCAGGTGTATTCACTGATCGGAACCTGTGAACTCCCAGCCTCGTTTCTGAGATCAAGCTCCGGATCACTGCTTGTTTGTTTGCTCGCCATACACTTCAGACAATCCGCAAGTATAATTTAAACTGCATAAGGATCAACATGTCACAAATATTTTGCTTGTAATTTTAAGTCAGTTACCTCTCCGCAATCTGGATATATATATTGTAACTCTAATGAACTACCTTTACCTGTGATTAATCATACTGGACAGATACATTGCATCTCAAGTGAACTATCAGACTTACTTTTGTTTAAACTTACTTTTATTGCGGATATATGCAGTTTCCTTTCAGAGGCTTAAAGAATAGACATTGTTCAGTTAACACTTAGTAATACTTGCTGATACTCTTGTTAAGCCTAATCTTTTATATAAGATTCACTCATTGTGAAAACTGAAAATCGACTAAGTAATCTGCTGAAATTGTTTTTACTAAAGTTGTTGCTCAATACTTCTTTAGTTTACTGATCTCAGCCACAAAACCTAATTTTAAGGTTTGTCATTCTTACACTTTTGGATCCAAGTTGATGGAGCCCATTGGAACAGCACCACAAGCACACCATCAAGATGCATCTCCACAGAAGAATGGGGTATTTACAACATGCCTTCTACCACCAGGATAGCCTCGGTCAGCAGGGAACGTGTAAGTAGCCCAGTGGGGATAGAAAGCCAGCCGGCCTCCATCATAACTTACCCGGTAAGACCCTAGAGAGGGAACTAGCTCTGACCATCCTAGAATGGGCATAACTAAGAATGAGGATGCTAGCTCAGGTGAGGGTTATATAGGTAAAAAGGGTGTGGTTATTACTGTTCATGCCTCCTATGCAGAGGAGATAGCATCTGGTAAGTAATAGATAGGTTGGTCAAGATAAAAATATGGTAACATGTTTAATGTCTTTTCATGTGCAAACATTTTGGAGTACAGTGTAGCTTAAAAAAAATGTTCAGGTGGGGATTTATGTTTCTGAATGTTCTATTTATTTACAAATATATAAAATTGTGTAACCCCTGCTGCATTATTGTTACCTTTGTTTACAAAAGACAACTAGATTGCTTCACTTACACAATAAATGTTTCCAGTGTTCTAAAACACTACAAATCTGTGGACACGTGAACACTAATTGCACATCACTGCTATTGTAGCTGTTTTTGTTCAGCAGTTAGGAAGATGAAAGGTATAACAGAGTTTTATTAAACAGAAGGGACTGAATTATTCAACATTATCAATCATAAAACAATTTGATTTTTGAGTTTGGACTGCCTATACTTTAATATATTTAAACAGAGAGCAAAGTGTGATAGATACATAGATAGATAGATAGATAGATAGATAGATAGATAGATAGATAGATGGATTATATATATATATATATAAGAAAAGAAAAGCAAAAAGAGGGCTATTGTTGGTAATTAGCCATAGTTCCTTCCCCAAAGGCAGATTAACCTATCCAGCACTACAATCATTTCCATCAAATATCTATTTATTGGTGGTTATATTGAAATTACCACTTCAAAATTAAGCATTGGTGAGGAAACATCTCACTTTCCACTTTTAGGATTAAATTTACACCTTTATAATTATAGTTAACGCAATGTAATCTATATAGGGAGCTCCCTTATTAATAACTAAAACCACAATACACAATTTCAAAAATATAAAAATTAATAGCAAAGCTGTTGCAAAATATTAAACCAATACTATTGCTGGTCATTGATGGCAACAATGCACAATTGCAAAACTCTCTAAATCAATAGCAGAGCTGTTGAAAACTTTGAAAAACAAATAACATTGCTGATTAGTAATTGCAACATATTAACGATTAGTAACTAAACCATGCAATGCACATTTCAGCATTCATATGTTAGTTCAAAAAATCTCCAGCAAGTATTTTGCATATGTCCCTAAGCTATAATGTGTGAAGGAAGCACGTGTTAGATGCCAAAAATAAACTTGGTAGTTATGGATCTGTCTCCCCTCTACTGCACAAGCCAAATTCCATATTTATACTGTTTGTACTACGGTTTTTAAAAAACAGCATACTCTGATTTCCCTTGGTGGTAAATAACTGACAGTGTATACGGTTATATCTAATATGGCATCACTGTTTCCTGTGGTTAAGTTGCAATCCATTTCAGCTCCTCTTATAAGGCTCCATATTCACCTTAAGCGTATTATATTAACGGTGTTGGCAAAAATTGCCTTTGCTTAATTAATTCAGTAGCTCGCCTTTGCTACGCGCGTTTCACCCCTTCCAGGCTTGGTTTTCTTCCAGCTTAATGTTTGAGACATATGAAATATAACTGTATACATCGTCTGTGGATGCTGGCTTGTGCATAAAAGTAGAAAAACTTGGATGACAATCTTATTATACTGACTGGGTTCTTGGTAAATTGGACGTATCTGATTAATACCCTGGAGCCAGGATTGGCGATTTACGACAATAAAGGGGAGAAAGATCCATAACTACTGAGTTTATTTTGGCATCTAACACATGCTTCCTTCACACATTATAGCTGATGGACATATGCAAAATGCTTGCTGGTGATTTTATGAACTAACATATGACCGCTGAAATCTGCATAGCATGGGTTCTTGGTCATTTTGGACATATCTGGTTAACACCCTGTAGCCAGGATTGGGGAATTGCTACAGTAAAGGGGAGACAGAGCAAGGTTGCCACCTCAGCCATGTTTTCCAGGACACTTATGAGTTATACAGGGTGTGCAGAGAGGAACATGAACAGTGCTATTTCAGTTTAACAATTTGTGTGCTGCCCAGAGTTTAAAGGCATGTTCCTACCTGCACACCCTGCAGAATGTATAACTCATAAGTGTCCAGGAAAACATGGCTGAGGTAGCAACCCTAAGACAGACCCATAACTACCAATTTTATTTTGGCATCTAACACATGCTTCCTTTAACACATTATAGCTGATGGACATATGTAAAATGCTTGCTGGATATTTGTTAACTAACATATGACTGCTGAAATCTGCATTGCATGGTTTAGTTACTAATCGTTATTACGTTGCAATTACTAATCAGCAATGCTATTTGTTTTTCAGTTTGCTCTGCCATTGATTTAGAGAGTGTTGCAATTATGTACTGTTTCCATCAATGACCAGCAATGTTATTTGTTTAATATTTTGCAATAGCTTTGCTATTAATTTTGATATTATTGAAATTGTGTATTGTGTTTCTATTTAATAATAAGGGCGTTCACTATATAGATTACATTGCATTAACTATAATTATAAAGGTGTCAATTTAATCCTAAAAGTGGAAAGTGAGATGTTTCGTCACCAATGCGTAATTTTGAAGTGGTAGTTTCAATATAACCACCAATAAATAGGAAATGTATTATTAATTTATTATTACCACCGATTTGCTACAATTTAGAGAGCAAAGTGGTTTGAAATATTTTTCATTAGATTTACCCTAAGTGCTAAGATATACATTTTATTTTATTTATTTATATATATCTGTGGGAAAAACAAGCCTTCTGACCTGTCTAGATTTGTTAATGAACTACACAAGTTATTTTCTCTATATTTTGTGCGTAGTGGAGGATTTTAAACTCACCTTTTACCTCCCTCTAATTAAAAATGTTGTTGTATTTTGCCCGGAAACAACTTCACCCAGCAGTGATTCAAACCTTCTCCCAGCTGATGAGTAGCAATAACTACGAAACAGTCTGTCCTGGGATGGTTATGAATCACTGCACTAACCCTAGCTAAGCTTATAAGCTGTGTGAACAACGATGCTTTGGCGTTAAGGGAATCTGCTGAAAAGCAGACTTGAAGTAAAAAGGAATCCTTTGCTGCATTGGAAACAATGTATTCCAGAGGTTTTCTGTGGGAAAAACAAGTCTTCTGGCCTGTCTAGATTTGTTAATGAACTACACAATGAGTTATTTTCTCTCTCTCTATATACTGTATATATATATATATATATATATATATATATATATATAGCCAAAGAGGACAACACAATCTTACAACTTGTAAAGTGCCACGGTGCACTGCAGAGTATATCCAGCACAGTCCAAATGCACAGGCACTCAGTGGTCTTGAATAAAAAATCCAGTTTATTGAGTAAAAGTTAAAACGACATAACGTTTCGGCATAAAGGAAAACCTAATAAACTGGATTTTCTTATTCAAGACCATTGAGTGCCTGTGCATTTGGACTGTGCTATATATATATATATATATATATATATATATATTATATATATATATATATATATATATAAAAGGAAAAATATTGTGTTGTAAGCACTCACCAGTATTTCCCTTTAATTAGATTAGTACAATTCCCTGTGTTTAAATTGTATACAGGCAATCGGTGCAAGGGGATAGTTGAATAACAATAATTAGTTGAAAAAGAGACTATCCTATCTAGCACTTACTAATTCCCTAAATTAATAAATGGATTTAACCAGTAAGGAAAAGAACAATATGCACAATAGAAATTATAGTTAATATCAATCACAGTGAATATTATTGAAAAATATGTGTTAAACATAATTGCATTTATTGGTTACAGTCAAAAATATGCTATAAATATACATGATTGACCATAATGCACTGATGGTAATTAAAAGAGAGCTCTCATGAAAAAGAAAAAGGAAAATTGGAAAATGGTATGAAAAAAATCCAAATCTAGTTCCAGCAAAGTAAAGATAAGTTCCAAATTCCTGTTACAGCACAGGACTATTTTCAAAAGTATTCACTGTGATTGATATTAACTATAATTTCTATTGTGCATATTGTTCTTTTCCTTAGTGGTTAAATCTATTTATTAATTTAGGGAATTAGTGAGTGCTGGGTAGGATAGTCTCTTTTTAAACTATATATATATATATATATATATATATATATATATATATATATATATATATATATATATATATATATGTATATTAAACACATAGTAGTCAGGGGCGTATTAAGGCCTAGGCCAACAAGGCCCGTGCCTAGGGTGACAGATTTGGCCCATTGCCCCTGGCCACTGCACTAGTGTATATTACTTTTAAAAAAAAAATAGACTCTGCCCGGCTTACCACTGACGTCATGTGACGTCCACCAATAGCCGCCTTCCTGCAGTCTGCACATGGCTCAAGTAAGTCATGCACGTGATCTCCCAGGACAGGCGGCAATCGGGTTTGAAAGGGTTGAAGAAGTGAAGCCTACATAAGTGGCAGATAGGATTGAGTAGTGGACACTGGCTGGCGTTTGAGAGCTCTCAGGGGGGTCATTCACTAAAGAAAATTATATTAAAATAGCAGCACTGTGCCACTGACTGTTGCCACTTGCCTGGTATGTATGGAGGATGGACCGTGATAACGATATCACATAGATATGACATGAACTGAAGAGTATTGTTTTGTGTGCGGACTCTGTCTGTCTCACTGTGTGTAAATACTGTAAAATTATGCTACTAAAACGCTCTTAATTTAGCATGCCATTTGGAAGGCTTGTTACCAGTCTGTGGATTGTGAATAGATAGTACATTTTTGCTGTCAGCTTGAAAAATGGCTGTGTGCCTCCTCAGAACGGCTCGCCTCATTCCTGCTCTAGAGCTCAGCCTCTCCCACATATTAACGCTATACCGACACCATGATTTCCTGTAGTTTCAGAACAGACAGATGTCCTCTTAACTTATTAGACAAACGACTGTGTGCCTGTCAGAACGGCCCATTCCTGCACTTCTACAGTTTAACCCAAACCCTAATCCTGGTACTATGTTTTTTATGCAGTCTCAAGATTGTGTGATTGCTGTCTACATGCATAGCTTATCGGTGGGTCCAGGGACACACTCTAGCCAAATCCCTTAAAGGTATATCCATTTCTACAGGTTATTTAAGTGTAGATTGTGTGTATTTTATTATATATATATATATATATATATATATATATATATATATATAAAACCTGGGTGTATGCAGGTTGAAAGTCACATTATACCCTGACCCAGAAATATAATGACCAAAAAACAGCATAAAACCTAGGGGGTTGGGGGGGGTGGGGGGGCAGCAGAATTTTGAGTGCCTAGGGCAGCATAAAACCTAAATACGCCACTGATAGTAGTGCAAGGTCGATCAACTTAAATTTGCTTCACTATTATGGCCCTTTAATACCTTAATTGTAAAACTAGTGTCTCATTGCCCCAGGGATAGTATGTGTATATACATTAAAAATAATGTGTTTATCACACTCGCCACATCTTAGAGTGAGTAGTATCTCTTCTGTGTTCTTGATCTATAGCCACCTCCAGTGCTGGACTTAAAGGGACATTGAACCCAATTTTTTTCTTTCGTGATTCAGATAGAGCATGCAATTTTAAGCTGGACAGCACTTTTTTATTGGTGGATGAATTTATCCACCAATCAGCAAGAACAACCCAGGTTGTTCAACAAAAATGGGCTGGCATCTAAACTTAAATTCTTGCATTTCAAATAAAGATTCTAAGAGAATGAAGAAAATTTGATAATAGGAGTAAATTAGAAAGTTGCTTAAAATGTAATGCTCTATCTAAATCACTAAAGAAAAAATGTGGGTTCAGTGTCCCTTTAAGGTTGCCACCTCGGCCATGTTTTCCTGGACACTTATGCGTTACACATGCTGCAGGGTGTGCAGAGGGAAATATGCATTGCACACCTGGACAGCACACAAAGAGTGACCCTGGACAGCAGTATTCATGTTTCTCCCTGCACACCCTGCAGCATGTGTAACTCATAAGTGTCCAGGAAAACATGGCTGAGGTGGCAACCCTAGCTTGACTGTTTTTAGATTAGGAGACATAGACAGAGGATTTGTGTCTATCAAGGACTTAAAGGGACATGAAAGCCCGCTTTTTTTCTTTCATGATTCAGAAAATACAATTTTAAAAAAGTTTCCAATTTAAGTTCTATTATTAAATTTGCATCATTCTCATGTTAAAGTGAAGGTCAATTTTTGGGATTCAAAATACATCATGTTGAAGATTATCTTAAAAACATTAAATTTGCTTACTTTATATGTATAAATAACTAACCCTTTGCCCAAAAAATGTATTTATAATGTTGCTCCGTTATCGCGTTTATCTCCGCCCATACAAGACTTCCTTATTCTGACTTGATGACGTCGCTTTGTTTCTTACAACGAGACTACGCTCGTGCACCCTTGTTCTGTTTGAAATGCGCATGCGTACGGTCAGCTCAATAGCGCATGCGCGTAATTAACGGCCGTAACTTTGTATGCAGTAATTTTGCGAGCAAACAACGAATGCGCGTTACGGGGACGAGCATGATGATGATGCCGCGATGTTTACTTACACGCATGCGCATAAGCTGACAATGACGAAAACGAAAAGGGGCTGGACGCCACGGGGTAAAACAATAGATTGGAGCCAAAAGATGTCAATCAATAAAGGCACTATGACGGGCGGATTTTACAGCTGAAACGGAGCGGTTTCAAAACGTAAAATATAAATCTTTTGCTTGTATCTATCTATACTTTGATGAATGAACATCATACTCATTTTAGCTAAAATATTGAAAACTGCTAAGCACAACCCCAGACTTGACCTTCACTTTAATCTTTGATGAAGAGATATCTGGTTAGATAGCGTGCACATTTCTTGAGCTATACCTGACAGGAAATAGTGCTGCCATCTAGTGGTTTTACTAATGTATAACATTGCAGTTAAAGGGACACTGAACCCAAATTTTTTCTTTTGTGATTCAGATAGAGCATGACTTTCTAATTTACTCCTATTATCACATGTTCTTTATTCTCTTGGTATCTTTATATGAAATGCAAGAATGTAAGTTTAGATGCCGACCCATTTTTGGTGAACAACCTAGGTTATCCTTGCTGATTGGTGGATAAATTCATCCACCAATCAAAAACTGCTGTCCAGAGTCCTGAACCAAGAAAAAAAGCTTAGATGCCTTCTTTTTCATATAAAGATAGCAAGAGAACGAAGAAAAATTGATAATAGGAGTAAATTAGAAAGTTGCTTAAAATTGCATGCTCTATCTGAATCATGAAAGAAAAATTTTGAGTTCAGTGTCCCTTTAAACTACTGCCATATAGAGCTGCAGACATGTGCACAATCCTGAATTTACCTTCCTACTTTTCAACGAAGGTTAACAAGAAAACAAAGTAAATTTTATCATAGAAGAACATTGGAAAGTTGTTTAAAATTGTATGCTGTATCTGAATCATAAAAGAGAAAATATTCCGGTTTTATATTTCTTTAAAGGGAAAGCTTCCTTCCTTCCTTTTCTTCAGTTTTTTTTTTCTTTCAGATTTTTAGATTTTGGAATATATTGCTATAATTCTTAGCCCTGTCCTGTTTGTAAGGCTAGGAAAAACTGGATTAAAAATAGAGGTTAGAGACCCTGCCATCCATTTTAGACTTTTTTTTTAAATGACATTTTGCATAATTAAAATATATATTTTAAATTGAAGTGTTTGATAACCAGTAATACAAATAAGAGATCAAGGTCAGAGAATAAGCTTGTGAAACAATGACCTTACAGCACCCTTATTAGTGATACAGTGGAGTCCATTTGCTTATTCACATATTATAGGAATTTAACATTAATCTTGCTGGTAAAATTCAGTATTTAGATACAGAGCTACAAGTTTGAGTTGCAACAGTCTGAAACATCTGATTTTGCACATAGTTTAATCGTTATGAAAGTAGTTAAATTACAGCAATAACATTTCAATAAAATGACCACATACACGTTAAGCGATACATATAATTAAAATCAGTGGTTTGAAATCACGTCCTATTTGTCAGAGGTTAAACTTTTAATTTTCCAATATTTGAGAACCAAAGTCCTAACTGTATAATTATTTTTTGTGCGATATGATACAACCATATATGAATGTTTATATTACATATTTATCAGCCCCCCTCAGGCATTAATAATAACAGTTCATTTGCTTTGCCTGGAGGCAGTATGTGAATGTGCTTGGGCGGCTGTGGGCGTGCTCTGTTTACTGCTACATGAATCAGAACTAGCAGTGAGTCCCCAGGGTAACAGGACGCTTCACTCCAGACTAATCAGCTGACACGCCCCTCAGCCCCAAGCTTCACTATTTGAGAACGTTATATGGGTAGGAGATAGCAAACAGAAGAAAGCAAGAAGCTGAAAGGATCACAACAGGTGCAGAGAGAGAACAAAAAGTAGATCCACTCAAGTGTCAAGGTACAGACACAAGCCAGAACGGGGGTATTATTAAAAACAGACAGGTCAGTGAACACTGTGAAACAAATAATGTATAGGAGTTAAAAATAAATATTTTATATATTATAGAACATGCAATGATACACTCAGCAGGAAAGTGCAGTGTGTTGTAATGATACACTCAGCAGGAATGTGCAGTGTGTTGTAATGATACACTCAGCAGGAATGTGCAGTGTGTTGTAATGATACACTCAGCAGGAGTGTGCAGTGTGTTGTAATGATACACTCAGCAGGAGTGTGCAGTGTGTTGTAATGATACACTCAGCAGGAGTGTGCAGTGTGTTGTAATGATACACTCAGCAGGAGTGTGCAGTGTGTTGTAATGATACACTCAGCAGGAGTGTGCAGTGTGTTGTAATGATACACTCAGCAGGAGTGTGCAGTGTGTTGTAATGATACACTTAGCAGGAGTGTGCAGTGTGTTGTAATGATACACTTAGCAGGAGTGTGCAGTGTGTTGTAATGATACACTTAGCAGGAGTGTGCAGTGTGTTGTAATGATACACTCAGCAGGAGTGTGCAGTGTGTTGTAATGATACACTCTGCAGGAGTGTGCAGTGTGTTGTAATGATACACTTAGCAGGAGTGTGCAGTGTGTTGTAATGATACACTCAGCAGGAGTGTGCAGTGTGTTGTAATGATACACTCAGCAGGAGTGTGCAGTGTGTTGTAATGATACACTTAGCAGGAGTGTGCAGTGTGTTGTAATGATACACTCAGCAGGAGTGTGCAGTGTGTTGTAATGATACACTTAGCAGGAGTGTGCAGTGTGTTGTAATGATACACTCAGCAGGAGTGTGCAGTGTGTTGTAATGATACACTCAGCAGGGAGTGTGCAGTGTGTTGTAATGATACACTTAGCAGGAGTGTGCAGTGTGTTGTAATGATACACTCAGCAGGAGTGTGCAGTGTGTTGTAATGATACACTCTGCAGGAGTGTGCAGTGTGTTGTAATGATACACTTAGCAGGAGTGTGCAGTGTGTTGTAATGATACACTCAGCAGGAGTGTGCAGTGTGTTGTAATGATACACTCTGCAGGAGTGTGCCAGTGTGTTGTAATGATACACTTAGCAGGAGTGTGCAGTGTGTTGTAATGATACACTTAGCAGGAGTGTGCAGTGTGTTGTAATGATACACTCAGCAGGAGTGTGCAGTGTGTTGTAATGATACACTCTGCAGGAGTGTGCAGTGTGTTGTAATGATACACTTAGCAGGAGTGTGCAGTGTGTTGTAATGATACACTTAGCAGGAGTGTGCAGTGTGTTGTAATGATACACTCAGCAGGAGTGTGCAGTGTGTTGTAATGATACACTCTGCAGGAGTGTGCAGTGTGTTGAGAGATGGCAATTGAGAGAGTTCAGCACATGTTTTGTGTGTTTCATATTGAAAGCAAATATTCAGGTTATTAACCCTGTATATTATATAGTATAATGGGAATTATGAGGGCAGGGAACAGTTGAGAGGTAATCGATATGATTTGTAAGTGATGCATTAAAAAAAACCATGATGGACACAATTTTAATTCTGTGTGAATACTTTTTGTGTTTCTGTTTATCAGTCATCAGTCATGTAGATTGTAGTAGTTGAGTATATGCAGTAATCAGTTAGTATTTCAGTTTGTAAACTATACATTGTTTAGTGGACTAATATTAACCCCCTCAGTGTCAGATAGGGTTTTAATAAATGTGAGGATTAGCCCATGGGGGCTTCATTCAACAGAGATCCATTTTGACCAATGAGATTATACAGCTTTACTTTATACTCCCTATAAATTTGGATTATGTTTTCCTTATACTTAGCTTTGTACTATAGAAATCTTACTGGGGGAATGTATAGATTCTTCTTAAATAAGTGTTTATGGGCTGGCAGTAATGAGTGTCTGGCATTGTTTTATAAATGTGACTTTGCAGAATTCAAAGATGAAAAACTGGCTTGTCATAAGCATTTAAAACATAATATGTATACAGGTGGTGCTGCCACGTAGGAGTTTTAGGTAGATTGCATGGAGCAACTTTTTTTTAGGCAAACCTAATAATGTCCTAGGTTTTCTTGCTATTTCTTGTGTAGTGACATACAGTAGTAGTGTGACTGAACTTTTTGTTAGACTGGGAGCCGTGTTTCTCCAATACTGTTGATCTTTGAAGCTGTTAGGCCCTGATGAGCGAAAGTGCTGTGATGTGGCAATATATTCAAATGGGATCTGACGCAATGTCGAGAAAGCCGGCAAAATATTAAAAAGTGCCGACATTACTGTTTAAAGGCAGAATCGCTGACAGACATTTTACTATAAATCAGAATGGGTGACGATGCTAGGGAAATATTCTAAGCAGCATCGGCACCCGACATTGGCGATGTAAAGGATCCTTTTTAAATATATAGCACCGCGCCTAATAAATATATATATGTACCCCTAAACTGACACCACTGCAAACTAATCCTACACTTCTTAACCCCTAAACCGCCAATAGCCCACTGCAATAAACTTCCTAACCTATTAACCACTTAACTGCCAATAGCCCACTGCAATAAACTTTATAGCCTATTAACCCCTAAACTGCCTCAACCCCCAAACTCAAGAAACTGCCAATAGCCCACAATATTATCACCCTACACTACTTAACCCCTATACCACCAATAGCCCACCACAATGAACCCTACACTACTTAACCCCTAAACCTCTACAACCTCCCAACGTAAACTACCCCTACACTACTTAACTACCTAACACATTACCAAAAGAAAAAACACTGTAATCCTATCCGAAAACTAAAGTCCCCTTAAAAAAAAAAAAAGCCCACCCAAAATAAAAAAAATATATACTAACACTAAAACCTACTCTAAAAATTGCTCTAAAGTAATTTAGCCCTTTTCTGAAACCAAAGTAACGCCCCACCCCCAAAATAAAAAGCCTATCTTTAAAAACCTAAACTAAAAAAAAATTCTCTAATAAGGGCATTTGGTAGGGCATTGACCTAAAGTTATTATAGCTCTTTTACATTTTAAAAATAAAAAAATCTATTCTAAAAAAAAAAAAAATCACTGTCCTACAAAAAAGATTGCCCTGATAAGGGCACTGCTCTACCGAATGCCTTATAGCCCTATTCTAAAAAAAAATCCAATCCTAAACAAAAAAGTTAATAAAAAATGGACATTGCCCAAAAGCAGATTAAGCTCTTTTGTGATTAAAAAACAAAATACCCTTTTCTAAAAAAAAATACCTTATCCTAAAAACAAGTTGTCCTGAAAATTGAGGTTTAGGGGCTAAGTAGTATAGGGTTTATTGCAGTAAACTATTGGCGGCTTAGAGTGTAAGGGTGGTTAGGTCTTTAGGTTATGGCAGATTAGGAGTTAATACTGTAAGTTGAGCTGGGGTGAGGGTGTGTAAGGGGTTAATAGTTTAGGGAAGCATTACATTTCTATACAATGATTATAATAATATGCATTATACATGAAAATGCATATTATTTAAATATTGTATATAAATCTATTGACAAAGGTCCTATAATTATAATAGTTCTTTTTATTTGTCTCTATTAATCAGGTATAGCGAAGACATAACGTAGATGTAGGCGTTCCAGGGGAGTAACCTACATTTTGATTGGGATACATCACCAGTAGTGCGCTATATTTACATTTCTGAAGTGCAGGTTATGTTTTTCTCGTCATCTTTTCAGTGGGGAGACTTTCCAGTGTGAGGCAAGTAGTGTAGGTGTAGTAAGGTTATACAGGCATTTTTTCCCTTCAAATACGCCCGCCCTGCTGAAAGTGCCTACAAGTGGCAATGTTGGCAGACTTTTGCTGAAGCCGCAATCCCTATTATATCCTATGGGAGACACATCGACACTCGCCAGTACTTTGGGGTCCACCCCTTTTTATTTGAATATATCAACGGATGGTGAACCCAAGCAGGTAGTTTCTCGTCTTTCTGTCAATGTTTTGAATATCAGGGCCTTAAATGTATATTAAACAGTATGAGATTGTAATGTAAAATGTTTCATTATGTGTTTTTAGGAAAGCTTTGCAGTATATTTCCATGATGAATTTTGTCCAATTTCTTTATTTAACTCTGAAAACTGTTGTTTTTTTTTTTGTTTTGTTTTTTTATTCCACTAATTCCACTTTTTTTGTTTTGTTTTTTTATTCCACTAAGAAGAAATGGGCACCATTATGTTTTTTTTTTTTGTTTTGTTTTTTTATTCCACTAATTCCACTTTTTTTGTTTTGTTTTTTTATTCCACTAAGAAGAAATGGGCACCATTATGTTTGAACTTGTTTTCTCCTTATCTGTGTCTCCTGTTGAGGGCAATTGGAGACAGATATAAAATGGGGGGGGAAGAAGAGAATGTGTGAACAAGACTGTGGTCATTATAGCATGTTCCTAAATCCCAAACAGCCTTGTTTGCATAGAATCTTTTATTGCCAGATTTATATATTTCCCTAATTATCCTCAGCAGAACATAGAAATTAGGGGGCATTTAAGTGCTAGCATGGTGACACTGATTACTTTATAGAAACTAAACCTTTACACTCATATCTTCAATATTTAAACAACTAATATACATATTATTCTAAGGCTAATCTTTGCTTTGAATACATCATTAAGTCTAGCATGTATTCTACCTCAACTATAGTTGCAATAGATATTAAAGGGATATGAAGCCCCAAAAATTATTTTTTTGAAACAGACAGAGCATACAATTTTTAAACAGTTTCGCCTAGATTTAGAGTTCTGCGTTAGCCATCAAAAGCAGCGTTAAGGGGTCCTAACGCTGCTTTTGGCCGCCCGCTGGTATTTAGAGTCAGGCAGGAAAGGGTCTAACGCTCATTTTCAAGCCGCGACTTTTCCATACCGCAGATCCCCTTACGCCAATTGCGTATCCTATCTTTTCAATGGGATCTTCCTAATGCCGGTATTTAGAGTCTTGGCTGAAGTGAGCGGTAGAGCCTCTACCGACAAGACTCCAGCCGCAAAAAAAGTCAGTAGTTAAGAGCTTTATGGGCTAACGCCGGTTTATAAAGCTCTTAACTACAGTGCTCTAAAGTACACTAACACCCATGAACTACCTATGTACCCCTAAACCGAGGTGCCGCCACTGTAATAAATATTTTTAACCCCTAATCTGCTGACCGCACACCGCCGCCACCTACATTATCCCTATGAAGCCCTAATCTGCTGCCCCTAACATCGCCGACACCTACATAATATTTATTAACCCCTAATCTGCCCCCCCCCAATGTTGCCGCTACCTAACTACACTTATTAACCCCTAATCTGCTGAACGGACCTCGCCGCTACTCTAATAAAGTTATTAACCCCTAAAGCTAAGTCTAACCCTAACACCCCCCTAAATTAAATATAATTTTAATCTAACGAAATAAATTAAATCTTATTAACTAAAGTATTCCTATTTAAAACTAAATACTTACCGGTAAAATAAACCGTAATATAGCTACAATATAACGAATAATTATATTGTCGCTATTTTAGGATTTATATTTATTTTACAGTCAACTTTGTGTTTATTTTAACTAGGTACAATAGCTATTAAATAGTTATTAACTATTTAATAGCTACCTAGTTAAAATAATTATAAAATTACCTGTAAAATAAATCCTAACCTAAGTTACAATTAAACCTAACACTACACTATCATTTATTAGAGTAGCGGCGAGGTCCGTTCGGCAGATTAGGGGTTAATACTTGAAGTTAGGTGGCGGCGACGTTGGAGGGGGCAGATTAGGGGTTAATACTATTTATTATAGGGTTTGCTAGGCGGGGGTGCAGCGGTTTAGGGGTTAATAACTTTATTAGAGTAGCGGCGAGGTCCGGTCGGCAGATTAGGGGTTAATTAGTGTAGGTAAGGTAGCGGCGACGTTGGGGGGGCAGATTAGGGGTTAATAAATATAATATAGGGGTCGGCGATGTTAGGGGCAGCAGATTAGGGGTACATAGGTATAATGTAGGTTGCGGCGTTGTCCGGAGCGGCAGATTAGGGGTTAATAGTATAATGCAGGCGATAGTGGGGGCGGCAGATTAGGGTTAATGAGTGTATGGTTAGGGGTGTTTAGACTTGGGGTTCATGTTAGGGTGTTAGGTGCAGACTTAGAAAGTGTTTCCCAACAGGTGTTAGGTTTTTTTTCATCCCAAACTGCCCCATTGTTTCCTATGGGAGAATCGTGCACGAGCATGTTTTGCCAGCTTACCGCTACCATAAACAACGCTGGTATTGAGGGTTGATGCCACACAGTGCTCCAAACACATGCACACTCCTGAGCTTTTTCAACAAGATATACCGGGCCTGATATTCAAAACCTTGCCACTTAGATGGGATGATCTAAGTAGTCTCGACTAAAGGTTTTGGGTTATTTCTCTCTGTGCCGGCGAGGTTTTAACTATTAAAGGGACATTCCAGTCAAAATCTAAATGCACATAGATGAATTACATCTTTGAATAGAAACATATTTGCAATATACATGTATGGGCAAAAATGCCTCTAGTAAAAGTTATCACTGTTTTATTGTTAACATTTTTCTCTGTGTGTGCATGTGAAGCATAACTAGATATTGTCACTGCACCCACATTTTAAATAATACAGCTGCTCAGGTCATCAGTGGGGCTTGTATCATGTCGGCAATTAACAAATTGAGTCATTACCAGATGGTACAAGCACCTTAGGCTCTCTGAGCAAGCCCTGTGTTTAAAATGCTGGTGCACGGTGCATACTTAAATACACTTTTGAAACAGCTATAGCTTTTATTAGAAACATTTTTGCTAATGCATGTATATTACAAATATGCTTCTGTTCAATACCAAAATGCACTCATGTGGTTTCCAATTTGGGCTGGAATATCCCTTTAAGCTCACCAAGAGAACTAAGAATATTTTATAATAGAAGTAAATTAGAAAGTATTTTTAAAATTGCATGTGTTACCTGAATCCTGAAAATCATGTCCCTTTAAGTAGCCCCAAGTCTTGCTGCCATTTTTCTCTGTCTAGATAAACAAACTGATTTACATATAAATGATGGAGCTGGAAGAGGAAGAAGTCCCAGAACCCCCATTCTGGGAGGATGAACGAGTACAGTTTATAGGACACTGGCTGCAGAACGTCATGAAAATTAAGATGGACAAATGGGTGAAGCTTGTGGAGGATGAGCAGAACGAGAAGACACTTAAACGCTTCTTTGATGATGGAGATCAAGACTTGTTGATATTTTCTGTTACATCGGCTGGAGCACTGATTGTGGCTCATGAGGTACAGTACTGCTTTCATACAGACAAAAGTATAATGTCATTATGGTTGTACGCCTTGCTCATGTACTTCCTGTTGGTAGGCAAATCCTATGAAACTTGGCAGGTTTCTTGGTATTAAGCAGTACAATCATTTTTGAAACATGATATAGTCTCAATAGCTGATACAATCTAGAACATGTCACTGATATCCTCTATTTTGATTTGCCTATAAATGTTCTATAACTAATTCCATTTAGACACAGTAATAACAGATGTCCGAGAAGAGCATACGTTACTCAGATATAACACTAGGATACGTTGGTTGCTTTCATGCTTTGTGATTATAAAACAGATTGGCTGACTTCAGAACATTTAGGCATTCAGCACAGAGCTGCAATTTATTTTTTTTTCTGTTAGTTTTGGATATATACTAAGCAGGATGGAACATGAACAATTTATAGTGATTTTAATAAATCTCACATAAGCAAAACAAAAAGGCTTTTAAGTACGGGACAATCTGTATAAGAATCATCTTTTTAGGTGTATATGCCTGTAAAGTGTAAATGGCTACAGAGAAACATGACTGATTGGAGAATACGGGTGAGCACCTCTAGATTGAAGGGAGATTGTATATTTATAAAAAAATTATATATATATATGTATGTATATATATTTATATATATTTATTTGTTTATATTAGGAGTGAGTTTTATTTAACAAAAAAAAATTCTGGTAGAGATGTATTCATTAATAGGATATGTAAATAACATTTCATGATTCAGACCAGCAGTGTAGTGTTTAAAAAAAAAATCCAGTTTACTTTTTGCTCTTTGGTGAAGCTTATCTACTTTCCATAAGAGCATACTGAGGTAGACTCAGGAGCGTGCATGTGACCTGAGCACTATATATAACATTCTTGCAACATTTTTTTAAAAGGCTTAAAGGGACAGTCAACACCACAATTGTTATTGTTTGAAAAGATAGATAACACCTTTACTTCCCATTCCCCAGCTTTTCACAACCAACATTGTTATATTAATATACTTTATGATGACATTTAAACCTCTAAATTTCTGACTGTTTCTAAGCCACTATAGGACAGCCTCTCATCACATGCATTTTTATTAGCTTTTCACAACAAGACACTGCTAATTCATGTGGGTCATATAGATACCATTGTGCTCACTCCCATGGAGTTGTGTAGGACACAGCACTAATTGGCTAAAATGCAAGTCAATAGATAATAAATAGCCCTGAGATAAGGGGGCTGTCTGCAGAGGCTTAGATACAAGGTAATCACAGAGATAAAAAGTATATTCATATAACCATGTTGGTTGTGCAAGACTAGGAATGGGTAATAAATTGAGTTATCTATCTTTTTAAACAATAACAATTCTGAAGTTGACTGTCCCTTTAACTCTTTTGGAAAGGAGCTAAGTTTACATAAAAGATGCTAAGAGGAAGTACATTTGATACTTCTGAAAAGTTTATTTCCTACAATCATACAATCTGTCTTTAATTTTGAGTTCCATGTCCCTTTGAAGAAGAAATCTTGTTGATTTTAACAAATATTTCTACTAATTCAGAAAAAGAGGCACTTTACTGGATAATACATGTATGAGTCTAATTTATATTTAATATGGTACCCAAATCAACCTATAAATTAGAGGGATAATGTCACATTAAAAGAATGCAATAGCTTTCTGCTAATAAAGTGGTTTTATTGGTGACAATGACATTTCCCCTTTTTTCAGATGTGCGTCAATCTAAAGAGTAAATCGGTTTATGTTATGAAGAAAAGATCAACAAAATTAATCAGTTTAGATAATTACAAGAAACAACTTATATTTGGAGAGTTATCATGCACATCTCTGCATCAGGCGTCTGCACTGGTAGAGGAGGTAAGTTACTGTATTAATACCAAAATATCTGCTTCTTTACAATAGCTTTACCAGCTCACAGTAATGGATAATATGTGGACAGAACATTCAAAAAAGGATAATGTTCTTGCTTCTAAAAAAGATACATCACAATGTATTACAGTTTATTAATCTTTTGTAGAACTGATGGGTTTTATCCTGAATAAGGTTTTGTTTAGTTTTGATTCAGGTTGTGATGTGAAATTCACCAGTAGAGCTGTAGGTATCCATCTTATTAGCCATCTGTCACTAGGGATGTGTAATGCATAAACATGGATTTCCTGTTACTTTTAAGCAGTTTTAATATAACATTTTTTAACACAACACATATTTTAATGTGTTTAAAGGGTATGGGCTATTGATACTTTATCGGAAACTAAAAAACCTCTATACTGTATATAAATGTGCACTAATTAAATCAATACTAAACCCAATCACCTAGATTTAGAGTTTGGCATTAGCCGTCAAAAGCAGTGTTAAGGGGTCCTAACGCTGCTTTTTACCGCCTGCTGGTATTTAGAGTCAGGCAGGAAAGGGTCTACCGCTCACTTTCTTTCCGCGACTCGAGGCTACCGCAGATCCCCTTACGTCAATTGCGTATCCTATCTTTTCTATGGGATTTGCCTAACGCTGGTATTACGAGTCTTGGAAGAAGTGAGCAGTAGAGCCTCTACCGACAAGACTCCTACCGTCAAAAAAAGTCAGTAGTTAAGAGCTTTATGGGCTAACGCAGGAACATAAAGCTCTTAACTACTGTGCTATATAGTACACTAACACCCATAAACTACCTATGAACCCCTAAACCGAGGCCCCCCCACATCGCCAACCCTATAATAAAAAATTTTAACCCCTAATCTGCCGCTCTGGACACCGCCGCAACCTACATTATACCTATGAACCCCTAATCTGCTGCCCCTAACATCGCCGACGCCTACATTATATTTATTAACCCCTAATCTGCCCCCTCCTACCTACAATTATTAACCCCTAATCTGCCGACCGGACCTCGCCGCAAATATAATAAATGTTTTAACCCCTAAACCGCCGCACTCCCGCCTCGCAAACACTATAATACATTTTATTAACCCCTAATCTGCCCTCCCTAACATCGCCGCCACCTACCTACAATTATTAACCCCTAATCTCCCGCCCGCAACGTCGCTGCTACTATAATAGTTATTAACCCCTAAACCTAAGTCTAACCCTAACACCCCCCTAAGTTAAATATAATTAAAATTAATCTAAATAAATGTACTATCATTAAATACATTTTTTCCTATTTAAAACTAAATACTTACCTATAAAATAAACCCTAATATAGCTACTATATAACTAATAGTTACATTGTAGCTATTTTAGGATTTATATTTATTTTACAGGCAACTTTGTATTTATTATACCTAGGTACAATAGCTATTAAATAGTTAATAACTATTTAATAGCTACCTAGTTAAAATAATTAAAAAATTCCCTGTAAAATAAATCCTAACCTAAGTTACAAATACACCTAACACTACATTATCAATAAATTAATTAAATAAATTACCTACAATTAGCTTTACTAAAATTCAATTCAATAAACTAAACTATAATACAAAAAAAAAAAAAACACTAAATTACAGAAAAAAAAGAATTACAAGAAGTTTAAACTAATTACACCTAATCTAAGCCCCCTAATAAAATAAAAAAGCCCCCCAAAATAATAAAATGCCCTACCCTATTCTAAATTACAAAGTAATCGGCACTTTTACCAGCCCTCAAAAGGGCTTTTTGCGGGGCATTGCCCCAAAGTAATCAGCTCTTTTACCTGTAAAAAAATACAACCCCCCCCCAACATTAAAACCCACCACCCACACACCCCTACTCTAACCCACCCACACCCCCCTTAAATAAACCTAACACTAACCCCCTGAAGATCTCCCTACCTTGAGTCGTCTTCACCCAGCTGAGCCGAATTCTTCATCCAAGCGGAGCAAGAAGAGGTCCTCCATCCGGTAGAAGTATTCATCCATGCGGCGTCTTCTATCTTCATCCATCCGGAGCCATCTTCCATCCAGCTGACGCTGAGCCATCCTCTTCAACCGATGGACTAACGATGAATGAAGGTTCCTTTAAGGGACGTCATCCAAGATATGGCGTCCCTCGAATTCCGATTGGCTGATAGGATTCTATCAGCCAATCGTAATTAAGGTAGGAAAAAATCTGATTAGCTGATTCAATCAGCCAATCAGATTGAAGTTCAATCTGATTGGCTGATCCAATCGGATTGACCTCGCATTCTATTGGCTGTTCCGGTCAGCCAATAGAATGCAAGGTCAATCCGATTGGCTGATTTGAATCAGCCAATCAGATTTTTCCTACCTTAATTCCGATTGGCTGATAGGATTCTATCAGCCAATCGAAATTTGAGGGACACCATCTTGGATGACGTCCCTTTAAGGAACCTTCATTCGTCGTTAGTCCGTCGGTTGAAGAGGATGGCTCCGCGTAGGCTGGATGGAAGATGGCTCCGCTCCAGATGGATGAAGATAGAAGACACCGCTTGGATGAATACTTCTACCGGATGGAGGACATCTTTTTGCTCCGCTTGGATGAAGAATTCGGCTCGGTTGGGTGAAGATGACTCAAGGTAGGGAGATCTTCAGGGGGTTAGTGTTAGGTTTATTTAAGGGGGGTTTGTGTGGGTTAGAGTAGGGGTGTGTGGGTGGTGGGTTTTAATGTTGGGGGGGTCGTATTTTTTTTTAACAGGTAAAAGAGCTGATTACTTTGGGGCAATGCCCCGCAAAAAGCCCCTTTAAGGGCTGGTAAAAGATCTGATTACTTTGTAATTTAGAATAAGGTAGGGCATTTTATTATTTTGGGGGGCTTTTTTATTTTATTAGGGGGCTTAGATTAGGTGTAATTAATTTAAACTTTAAAAAAAAATTTATTTTCTGTAATTTAGTGGGGTTTTTTTGTATTATAGATTAGTTTATTTAATTGTATTTTAGTAAATCTAATTGTAGGTAATTTATTTAATTAATTTATTGATAGTGTAGTGTTAGGTGTATTTGTAACTTAGGTTAGGATTTATTTTACAGGGAATTTTGTAATTATTTTAACTAGGTAGCTATTAAATAGTTATTAACTATTTAATAGCTATTGTACCTAGTTAAAATAAATGCAAAGTTGCCTGTAAAATAAATATAAATTCTAAAATAGCTACAATGTAACTATTAGTTATATTGTAGCTATATTAGGGTTTATTTTATAGGTAAGTATTTCGTTTTAAATAGGAATAATTTATTTAATTATAGTAAATTTATTTAGATTAATTCAAATTATATTTAACTTAGGGGGTGTTAGGGTTAGACTTAAGTTTAGGGGTTAATAACTTTATAGTAGCGGCGACGTTGGGGGCAGCAGATTAGGGGTTAAAATTTGTAGGTAGGTGGCAGCGATGTTAGGGAGGGCAGATTAGGGGTTAATACAATTTATTATAGTGTTTGCGAGGCGGGAGTGTGGCGGTTTAGGGGTTAATACATTTATTATAGTGGCGGCGAGGTCCGGTCGGCAGATTAGGGGTTAATAAGTGTAGGTAGGTGGCGGCGACGTTGGGCGGGCAGATTAGTGGGTAATAAATATAATATAGGTGTCGGCGATGTTAGGGGCAGTAGATTAGGGGTTCATAGGGATAATGTAGGTTGCGGCGGTGTCCGGAGCGGCAGATTAGGGGTTAATAGTATAATGTAGGTATCAGCGATAGCGGGGGCGGCAGATTAGGGTTTAATAAGTGTAAGGTTAGGGGTGTTTAGATTCAGGGTTCATGTTAGGGTGTTAGGTGTAGACTTAGAGAGTGTTTCCCCATAGGAAACAATGGGGCTGCGTTAGGAGCTGAACGCTGCTTTTTTGCAGGTGTTAGGTTTTTTTGCAGCCAGCTCAGCCCCATTGTTTCCTAAGGGGATATCGTGCACAAGCACGTTTTTCCAGCTTACCGCTACCGTAGGCAACACTGGTATTGAGAGTTGAAGTGGAGCTAAATTATGCTCAACGCTCCCTTTTCGGAGGCTAACGAAGCCATTCAGATAACTCTATATACCAGCGTTGTCTTAAGGGTGCACTGGAAAAAAAAGCAGCGTTAGCACCGCAGGTCTTTACTGACAAAACTCTAAATCTAGGCGAATGTTTTTATTTTATGATTCAGATGGAGAATTCAATTTAAAGCAACTTTCTAAATTACTCCTATTATGAAATTTTCTTCATTCTTTTGCTATTTTTAATTGGAAAAAAAAGGGATCTCAGTTAAGGAGCCGGCCCGTTTTTGGTTCAGAACCCTGGATAGCGATTGCTGATTGGCACCAATCAGCAAGCCCAACGCAGTTGCTTAACCAAAAATGGGCCGGCTCCTAAGCTTACATTCTTGCTTTTCAAATAAACCTAGCAAGAGAACAAAGGAAAATTGTTAATAGTAGTAATTTAGAAAGTTGCTTTAAATTGAATGATCTATCTGAATCATGAAAGAAAAAAAAATATTGGGTTTAGTATGGATTTAATTAGTGCACATTTATATACAGTATAGAGTTTGTTTTTAGTTTCCTTTAAAGTATCAATAGCCCATACTTGCCAACATTTCTTGTATCCAATCTGGGAGTGAGTGGCTTAGGTTGAGGTAGAGAAACTAGTGGTTCTAGTCACAGGTGCTCAGTAGGTGGAGTAATGAAGGATATTAAGGAGCCACAGACATTACTGGGTGTTGTTGGATGTAGTATATACAGTCTGGGGTGCTGAGGTGGGATTTGGGGCACTCTGGAGCATGGCTAGATGATCCTGGATTTCACTTGCAGATACTGGGACTTATATTAGGTAGTGAGAGCTGCAAAGGCAACCAAACTGTTACAATTCCATACAATACAAAATGGGTTGGATTTTGCTATCCTGGCTATTTTTTGTTCTGTACACTAAACTACTAAATATGCTTAATTTATTCATCAGCACATTTATTTGTCTACTTAAACCATCGTAGGTTTAGTTACCACATATTGTATTCATACCATTTTTCAAAAAATAGTCTATCTGTAAAGGTGTTAATATTATGGGTAGTTCATTGTCTTAGATATAACCCATTCGATTTAAACATGCGATTAGCTCACCCAACCTAATCATTTCCTGTGCCTTTACTCAGAAAATAAATGAATCCTTAAGGTAAAAACTTCATGTTTCCCAATTCATATTTCCCCAGACCCTCACAATGAACTTAAGGTGATACTTGATAGACTGAGAAGGCATTTGTCATGGTAGTTGCAGAAACATATAACATTGTTTCCTCTGTGAATTTCATATTATCAAGAATCTTAATAAAATATAAAACAGATGGTTTTCATTTTTTAAGTACTTCAGTTGCTATTTTATCATTTCTCTAAGACAGTGTTGTGCATTCTGGGTATCCAGACACTGTAATGTGTCACAACAACACCTGCCTAAGGGTGTCACAGAGAGCTGTTGGTGCTGAGAGTCATTAGAATGAGAACATTTCACGACAAAGTTGTGCAAAATATTGATCATATTGATTACTTCTGTTGTTCAGTTTAAATGAATAACATAATCTATACATTTTACTCTTTTCATATAAACAGTAAATGACTTGGGTGCCACATAGCATACAATGTTTGTATTATACAGTGGGTGTATGAGACAGTTAACTGCATGTAACCGTTGTATGTCTGAATCCCTGTTTGGAATAACATTCAGTATTATCCTGGACTATATAGCTCCATCGTGTGTATTCAAAATAAAAAAAAATCTGCTTTAGTCTTTAAAAAAAAAAAAAAATTAGGCTGAACCGTGAGCTTCACAGCAACTGGTTGGTACATATGTAGCATGCCTGTCAATCAAAACTCATGAGTAAGAGTATTAGCACCAATTAGCAGATATGTATGCTCTTATTTTGGGACTTGGGAGCATTTTAAAGGTGCTGATTGATCTCAAAATTAAAAAAGACTAAGGCCTAGATTACAAGTGGATTGATAATTTATCGCTCGCCTGTAAATTTTCAAACTGTGCCCCAATTGCCCCCAAAATACAGTGTAGTTATTAATAAGTAGCATTTTTTTTTTTTTTTTTTTTTAATTAACTGAAAGAAGCAGTTATGAGGGGTTATAGTGAGCGGGTGTGGGATGTTAGAAAAAAAAAGGCACTGAAAAGTGTCTTTACATTGCGTTCTATGGGGACTGTGTGTTCCCTGTAAATATATATGTATATGATTATATACATTATTATTATTATTATTAGTTATTTGTAGAGCAACAACAGATTCCACAGCGCTTATATATATATAATAGATGGGGAGAGATGACTATTTATAAATAACTTGTAACGTTATAAGCAGTTCAAGTTTAATGCAGACGCATCTACTGGTGCAGACCCTTTAAAAAATCTCAATATATAGTACAAAGAAAAGGGAGAAGTGGTACAGGATTTCGACAAATCTTTAAAAAAGCAAGGGAATTCAGCACTCTTTTATCAAAAAAGTAATCAATTTATTAAAGATATAATCATATTCTAAAGGACAATTGCACTGTGGGCGAGAAAAATCCTATATACAAATTCACACATTAAAAATAGTACATATGCACACAAAGCTGGCCAGCTATTACCATAGATGATAAATAAATATCCTAATACTAAATATGCAGAGTTAATCTTAGCTAATAATAAACACCGCAGAGATAGACATCATAGACCTGTGTAACAATATATCCAAAGGCAACATAAAATACATATCGTGGTCCTGAAGGGAAAGCCAATTGTAACTTATATCCCAAAGTCAATGAAATAGAAACAGCCACAAAAATGTTGCAAATAGTTACAGATCATACGCAACTCTGTAGTGAGAGACAGACCTGCAAACGCAGGAGCAAAACAACAAGGACTGCTGTCGTCATTAACTCGGTTCGCAAACAAACCTACAAAAATAAAGGTAAGTTAATTTTACCATCTCCTCAGCTGGTTATGGAAACTGCTTCTATGTAGAAATTACCAACTGAATAGATTTCACTCCTCCGGAAAATATTACCAAGCGCTTAGTCCAACGCTAAACCGCCCGCTCTTGGCCTGATGTCATCAGAGGTCAGCACTCAGCTGTTAGTGGGCAGGATCCCAAGCAGAGACCAGGAGTCAGTCCAAATGTGCCCACTCCGCACATCGTTTCTGTCCAGTATCCTTTAGGAGGTGTGTTTGTCTTTAACTTTTCATCAGCTCTCCCTCACACAGGGGTCAGATGTTGCGTCACCTCTAGGACCAGAAAAGGACTCCTCCTCCTCCTCCTCTCCACTTTCTCCAATTAATCACAACTGCGGGTTGTGCCTTGTAGTATCGAGTATGATTATTCTTAATGCAACTCTCACCAAAGTGCGGTTGTTGATTAGGATACCAATTGGTATAGATACATGGCAGCCAGATAGTGCAACATACTTACTAGGAGCTTGGCAATGCACGTTTCACCCCCATATTGCTCCAAACAACAGGGGCTTTGTCAGGGCTAATTACTGTGATACAGGTGCTTCCTTTACTACCTATTGGCCCCACCTCCTTTTGTGATGTCACTAAAGGTGTTCACATACGTAATTTAAAACAACAGTAAATAAATGTTAACAAATTCTATATACAAGTAACTACATAAATTCAATGTGCAGCAAAGTACACAGGAAAAGACGTTCATCTTGTCATGATGTCAAATAAAAGACATATATACAAAAATAGCATAGTCGCTAAATCTTAAATCTCATAAAGAGGATTAAAGAAAAGATGCAAACTCCAGCCTTTTATATATGTTTTGATAAGCATATATATTTCAATTTGTTGCCCATCACTGCACAACTTACCCCCTTTGCTGTGCTAGGTTCTCATGCTGTGTCTCAAGGCATGAGAACGAGGCTCCCACTGGAGCCTCAAATCTTCTGTGCCATGCGAATGCGTGGTCGCATTCGCATTACAAATAACTTGTAATACCAGCGCACATGTGTGTGCACTGGTATTACTCAGTGGAGCGCAAATATCATGCTTGCTATCCACTCGTTATCTGGCCCTAAATCAATTTTTTTTTCACCTGCACGCAAACTTCTCTAGACATAACTTTTTAACGCAAGTGAGTTAGCATCCATATTACAAGTTGAAAGCAAAAAGCTTGTGTGCAAGCAAAACCCTGTCTGCTAGATTACGAGTCTTGCGTTAGCCTTAAAAAGCAGCGTTGAGAGGTCCCAACGCTGCTTTTTAACGCCCGCTGGTATTACGAGTCTGGCAGGTACAGGTGTACCACTCACTTTTCTTCCGCGACTCGAGCTTACCGCAAATCCCCTTACGTCAATTGCGTATCCTATATTTTTAATGGGATTTGCCTAACGCTGGTATTACGAGTCTTGGAAGAAGTGAGCGGTAGACCCTCTCCTGTCAAGACTCCTACCGCATTTAAAAGTCAGTAGTTAAGAGTTTTATGATAAAAAGTACACTAACACCCATAAACTACCTATTAACCCCTAAACCGAGGGGCCCCCCCCCACATCGCAAACACTTAAATAAATTATTTAACCCCTAATCTGCCGACCGGACATCGCCGCCACTTTAATAAATATATTAATCCCTAAACTGCCCACTCCCGCCTCGCAAACACTAGTTAAATTTTATTAACCCCTAATCTGCCTTCCCTAACATCGCCGACACCTATCTACATTTATTAACACCTTATCTGCCGCCCCCAACGTCGCCGCTACTATATTAAATTTATTAACCCCTAAACCTAAGTCTAACCCTAAGTCTAACCCCCCCTAACTTAAATATAATTTAAATTAAACAAAATAAATTTACCATAATTAAATAAATTAATCCTATTTAAAACTAAATACTTACCGATAAAATAAACCCTAAGCTAGCTACAATATAACTAATAGTTACATTGTATCTAGCTTAGGATTTATATTTATTTTACAGGCAACTTTGTATTTATTTTAACTAGGTACAATAGTTATTAACTATTTAATAACTTCCTAGTTAAAATAAGTACAAAAGTACCTGTAAAATAAACCCTAACCTAAGTTACAATTACACCTAACACTACACTATATTTAAACTAATTACCTAAACTACCTACAATTAATTACAATTAAATTAAATAAATTACAGAAAAAAAAGAATTACAAGAATTTTAAACTAATTACACCTAATCTAATCCCCCTAATAAAATAAAAAAGCCCCCCAAAATAATAAAATTCCCTACCCTATACTAAATTACAAATAGCCCTTAAAAGGACCTTTTGTGGGGCATTGCCCCAAAGTAATCAGCTCTTTCACCTGTAAAAAAAAATACAATACCCACACACCCAACCCTACTCTAAAACCCACCCAATCCCCCCTTAATAAAACCTAACACTACCCCCTTGAAGATCTCCCTACCTTGAGACGTCTTCACCCAGCCGGGCACAAGTGGACCTCCAGAGGGGCAGAAGTATTCATCCGATCCGGGCAGAAGAGGTCCTCCAAGTGGCAGAAGTCTTCATCCAGGCGGCATCTTCTATCTTCATCCATCCGGAGTGGAGCGGTTCCATCTTCAATCCAGCCGACGTGGAGCATCCTCTTCAAACGATATTCCAAGTGAAGAATGAAGGTTCCTTTAAATGACGTCATCCTAAATGGCGTCCCTTGAATTCCTATTGACTGATAGGATTCTATCAGCAAATCGGAATTAAGGTAGGGAAAATCCTATTGGCTGATGCAATCAGCCAATAGGATTGAGCTTGCATTCTATTGGCTGTTCCAATCAGCCAATAGAACAAGATAGCAGCTTCAATTGCTTCTATGTGGTGTTGGCTCAGTTTCTGCTGATTGCAAACAGCCATAAAGAGCACTGTTGACATGGGGGTTCTGCCACAGCCTGTTCCCAGAGGCCGAGTGAGGTTTAGTTACACCTCCGTTTGGAACCGTATACATACCTTCTGCTGGAGTACAATTCAGCACTATAAAATAGCTCTATGAAACAGTAGGAGCCCCTTGAGAATGGTTTCATTCATTAAATACATTTTGAGAGTGTGATATTTAATCCTGTTTACTTATCTGCCAAACAGGTAGACATTAGTGTATTGCCAATTGTTGCAAGACGGTAGTATTTGCTCTCATTTGTTGCTAAGAAGGACAGATAAACAAGGATGTGGAAATCATTGCTGCCTTATAACACAATATACTGTGATGTGCTCATTGTTTACTAGAGAAACAAAATGCTTCTGATCTTTCTTTGCTTACTAGTCAAAATTTCACAATAGCCGTTGGTCACTGAGCAAATGTTTATTTTTGGGAAAGTTTCATGCAACAGTAATGCACAAGATAAGATAAAATAACAATTACCATGAATATTTCTGCTACATATGTCATGCGATTATTGAGGCAGAGACATTTATATGGTTTATTAAATAAAGACTACTCCTGGCAATATGATTTTAATTACAGTGTGGGTGAATGTATGTATATGTGTATTATTATTTTTTTTTAATACATTATGGCCTAAATTACAAGTGGAGTGCAAAATTATTAGCGCTAAATGTGCTCAAGTTAAATCAATAGCGCTCCTATTCTTGTGCTTATATGCAAGTAAAAATTTACTCAGGTACACTAACATCTAGAGGTCGGATGTCCGCGATAACCTTTACATAGACCTCTGTGGCACATGCTAAAAAAGCCTCTTCTAGCTTTCACTTGCCAAAGGTGCATTAAATACTAATATATATATATATATATATATATATATATATATATATATATATATATATATATATATAATTCAAAAGCATGGCAAGCACTCTCCGGATTTAAAGTAAATAAATTCCTTCTACTTTCAAAAGTGACGTTTCGGGGGTACATATATAGTACTTATATAGCCTACTCACCATCTAAGTGACCCTATCACCTCCATTAACTGCATGTGAATCATTACCGTCGGCTGGTTGCTTGGCGCGGTACATGTGCTGCCAGTTGCCTAGCAAACTGCCCTAACAAAACTTATCTCTGTGCAAACAGGTACACTTGGACTATGACACGTGAAACCCTGAAATGTCACCCTGAATGCTTGCCGTGCTTTGGATATTGTTGGTTTGTTTGCCATGCACCCCGGCCAGAATTGAGATAATTGAGAGTATTAAACCCCTATGTATATGTGTCTATTTCAATGAGGGACTGCACTCACTGGATTTAGTTCAAAATGATTAAATATTTATTGTGGTAACGTTTCGGGGTTCGCAGACCCCTTCCTCAGACCAGACAAAAGTGCAAGTTAACAATGTGCAATATATAGCAACTAAGCCCCACCCATCAAACAATTAGTGATAATTTCGCCAAAAGTGTGTAGCCACTATATATATTGTGTGTGTATATATATATATATACACACACACACACACACATGCTATGGGGGCTGTAGCTGTAGAGAGCCCAATTGGCTTTGGTCCCTCAATTGAACCATTTATGGCTATGAATGCAGGTGTCCGGTATTGAGGTAGACAGTCAGTATGAGGTTTAAATAAATATATATATATATATATATATATATATATATATATATATATATATATATATATATATATATATATATATATATATACTTTGCTAGTTTTTTACATCAGCAACATCCAGCACTAGTAGATTGAGAAGCAGCCCAAAGTAGACAGAGAGCAGAAACGATGAGACTGGTTCTTTTTTTCCACATTTTGTTCACTTTGTATTTACATTTTGTAGAGTGCAAGGATTTGTGACTGTAGTGGCAAATAGGCCAAGCTTCTCTGTGATCTCAGCAATGCAGAATATTGTTCCACTTAAACATATAAATAATAAAAATATTGACCTCCCATCACATAAATAAACTGCAATTTTTGACTTCCAGAGCGTTGTTTCACACAACAATAGGAAAATAAAGTGGAATCAGTGCATTGCCATGTACTATATTTACTAAAGATGCTCATTCTTACACAAGCATCGTTATACAATCACCCAGCGTGATATTATTGATCTGTGTAATACGCAAGTACATTTTTATTTATTTATTTTTTGTTACATTGGTATAGTCCTCTACGCTGAAGCTATATCTCATCTCCTGCACTTCTTAGATAGACAAAACCCCTCATTTAAAGGAGGTGAGTCCTTACAAAACAGGGTAGCTTGTCTCTCGAAGATACCGGTGTTTGGCATAAAAACATCAGCAAACTGCATCAGAAATAGAAAGCGAATGTAGACAGGGGGAATTGAGGACTATAGCTACTATTCAACTCCTTTGTTACCTAGAGGGATATGACCACTCATTTAAAAGTGGACACTTTATTCCTCTAGCATACAGGTCATCAAATTGGTAACTGGTGATCACCTGCTCCACTGGCCACCAATCAGGAGGAGGTGGAGTACAAAAATTCCTTACCTACCTCCCCATCTGAGTTAGATAGAAGGAAGGGAGTGCTAACAGGAGGGAAGTTGTTTAGCAGTGTGACTGTTGTAACAGTCTAAGCTGTACTCAAGCAGAGAATCATTTAAAGGGATAGTCTATTGTTAAAGTTAAAAAATTCCTTTATTACTTATTCTAGTTTTACATAACCAACACTGTTATATGAATACACTTTTTGCTTCTTTGATTACCTTGTATCTAAGCCTCTGAAGACTACCCCCTTATCTTAGTGCTTTTGAAAGACTTGTATGTTAGCCAAGCAGAGCGTAGTCATAAATAACTCCACAGGAGTGAGCACAATGGTAATATGGCACACATGAACTAGTGCTGTCTAGCTGTGAAAATGCACTGAGATAAGAGGCAGCCTTCAAGGGCTTAGAAATTAGCATAGGAGTCTACCTAGGAATAGCTTTTAAAAAGAACACAATACATAGAGAACAAAGCAAATTTGATTATATATGTAAATCGGAAAGTTGTTTAAAATTGCATTTCCTATCTGAATCATGAAAGTTTAATTTTGACTAGACTGTCCCTTTTAAATCTGGTTTGTTAGAGTTCCATTAGGACTAAAGTTTGGAAACCCTGGTATACATCTTGATACATGATGGTGTTTTAGGGGACTGCAATTTCTTGTATTTTGTATTTTTGTACGATTACTTATACTTCCTTACACTTTGTGGAAAAATTAATAGCATAAACCATTAAAAAGGATAATTAAATACAGTAGACTTGCATGATCAATAAATGCATTAAAAAAAAAAAAAAGTCAATGCAAAAACACTTAGGGCCAGATTACGAATGGATCACTATTTAGTGCTTTTGATAGTTGAAAGTAAAATGGTATTGCTCTCTCGCTAACCCGATGCGTGAAAAAAAAGGGGAAAAACATAACTCACAACTTGCGCGCAAACCCAATAGCATATTCTCATGTGCACTAACCCGACATGAAAATATGAATATATTTCTCATTCCAATGTTCTGCACATATAAATACATATAAATACACATGTAAACATATATAGACATTTAAATATATATATATATATATATATATATATATATATATATATATATGTATAAATATGTATTTTAAATATTAATCAACAAGTTGAATATTGTAACAATCTTTTGTAATTTGAGTCATTCAAGTAATTTAGCAAGATTAAACACGCTGACCACCAGAGCTGTAACAAACTGCAGGCTTGTAAATAGTAATAAAAGGGTTTATTGTGCAGGAAGCTTTGTGATTTGTAATGTAAAACAGTGACGAAGTGGGATTGGACCTGCAAAATGCATAAGGCCACGCCTACTTACCAAAGTGTCTCTGTGTGAGAGCTACTAGTTACTTGGAGCCACTGTGTTTGACATCTATCGTGTTTTATTGGAGTTTTTACCCTTTATGGTTCAAATAATGGCCACTTGGGACTGTTGGTATTCAGTTTCCTAATAAATTGGGAGCTGATGTAGAAAGAGACAGCCCAGAGGAGCCTCTTGCCATTTGAAGGACAGTGTTGAACTAACCGTTTTTTAACTGTTGATAAGTGATGGAAGTGTACCTCGGATCTAAGTGATGTTTTTTATTGTGAGTGTGCATTTGAAATATATATTAAATCGTCTTCTTCAATTTTAACCATCTATGCCTAGATCTGTCCTTGGTGTGGCGCTTCTCCGCCTATTGTGTTTTCCAGATATTATTTTTTATTTTTTATTCTACCTGCTCCAGTGAGGAGGATACCTAGAAACTTTACCTCCAGGACCAATCTGGGATTAAATATTGATTGGATCTCTGTGCTCCCACATTTTGGCATTTCTGTACTGGTGCCAGTTATACTCCTACATCACAGTAGAAAAAACTGAAAGTGAAAGAAGACCAAAAATCTGCTTCAACCTTACAGCTCTTCTTTGATTACTGTTTATAAAAACCTGTCAAGTCAAATGATAGTAATTAAATTGCCACCTATTTAACACCAGCAGTCATAATGCTGGATTCTGTTTTAGCCAAAATATATTTAAGTCCTTTTTAAAGCTATTTATTGTTTCGGCAGTTACTACATCTGCAGGTAAAGAGTTGCACAGTTTAAAGAGAGATTCAACTGCTGGGTACAACTACAGTATCAGAGTTACTACTCACCATGCTATTGTTTTTTTTTCCTCCTATGCCTGCAGCTCTATTCTAATCCATTCACTTATTTTAATCCTTTACAAGTGCTGGTTAGTGAAGTTCTGTATCTTCACAATGGGCACCGCCATCTTGGAGTTTAAT
This sequence comes from Bombina bombina, assembly GCF_027579735.1. Lineage (NCBI taxonomy): Eukaryota > Metazoa > Chordata > Amphibia > Anura > Bombinatoridae > Bombina > Bombina bombina. The sequence goes on from NC_069503.1 coordinate 341,972,464, forward strand.
CATTTTTGCACTCTGTCACAGAATCCTGTGCATTCACAGATCATTGATATTGTTGCCATATTGTGCACTTCAGTTTAGTGTGCACAATACAGAGCAGGGATTGTACTTTTGCACAGGGGCTGTACTGCTCCATATTATTCTTGATGGCTTTTTATATTTGTAGGGGGGGTTTTGAGGGAGAATTGGGTGGGTTATATTAATTCAAACTTAAGGGATAAATCAAAATTATTATTTATATATTCATGACCCTTAAGTTCCAGAACCATTAACAGTAGTATACATCAGAATGTACAGTGAGATGCAAAAAAGGAGAGATTTTGCAGCGCAAAGAAAAAAGAATGTTGGCTACTGGACTAGTTAAATACTAGAACCCACTATCAGAGTAATCAAAAAATAAGTGAAATCAAAATTCAATTCTTTGAAATACCATTGACAACTACATTCACACAAAATAACTTTATTTGGAAAAAATATTAAGATAGTAGTCCGGCTGGACTAGTACTCACGCACACTCACACACATACGGTTTAAAACTTGCTGGAACTCAGACTGTATGGTTTAATCTGAATTGCACCTTATAAAATATACATCACTTCTTTACAGGAGGTATTTGAGTAATCTACCCCTGTAGGTGAGTGTGTTATTAGTAGTGGTAGTTGAGTGTATCTGATAAGTACTTATACAAAAAAGCACCACAATAATATATATAATATCCGATCACATTTCCGGTTTGTGTGCTAAAAAATGTAGTTACAAGAAATAATCTACAGTACACTCGATGTATGTATATTAATCAAACCGTCAGAAGTAAAGCTGGTGGTCTACTGTGTTTCTAAAGTTTAATCATTACCAGTATTGCAAAATATGTTAAATTGGCATTAAAGGACCCCGGTCACAGCAAAGTCATTGGTGATTTTAAAGTACGGTATATACATTTAAATTAATTAGAAAATCAAATGCACTTTATATGCATAATGCACATATGCATCCTTAAATATAATATTAGTATATAACTTGTACAAACAATTATTAACTTTGCTTTAAAAAAGATAGAAATTAAATTTACAGTTCAACCTTGCTAAGTAAAAATATGCCAACAGGTTACCCACGAATGGATAGATATGCTGAGCTGAACTAAACAAAAGGTCTCTTCTATAGCGGAGGCCTGTTTAACCATTAGCTATCACTGTATATAACTCTGAACACAGGTTACCCACGAATGGAAAGAAATCTGCTAAGCTTAGACTGAAAAAGGTCTCTTCTATAGCGGAGGCCTTGTTTAACATTAACTGCCACTGTCTATAGGCGTAATCACTGCGGTGCAATTGGATATTAAGACTGAGTCAGCTATTAAAATCGAGGTTCCATAACCTCGTGCAGGTGCCCCTGACGCGCGTTTCACATAACGCTTCTTCAGAGGGGTACCCGCTGGCCGGACAGAGCGGGGTATAAGACAATCTTAATCCCGCCCCTGTTTAGCGATTGGTTCATTGCGGTAGGACTCAAAACAATTTGATTGTTTAGCATGCAACATTACAATGACTGGCATTGATAAAATCCAATTGGATCATGAGCTAGCTGTAACATAGGACTTCAGTGAAAAATAGGACTCAATGTGTCAATTATGCAGTACGTCAGCAAATTAATATTCTGAAACAAGAATTACAGAATGTATCGCAGTGTTACATTTACTTATAGTATCATTTATACGGTTGTTTGTAGTAATGTTTATTGAATTATTATTATGTTAGCATAGATGGTCTTGCACCCAAAAAAGCGGAAGATGTAAACACAGTTTCCAATAGATGTAATATGGTGACAGTAAGTAAAAATGGCATTAAAGTGCCATAATATTATTTTAAGTGATAGATCAGTGAACAAACTAAAAATGTGAATTAACTGTGAGTGAAAACACAATAATCACACATGACATAAATTATGACATGTATTGGAAAGAAAAAAAAGAAGAAAAAGATTTTCTTTATATTTTTAAGAAAAATGTGAAAATTCAAAAGGATTTGAAATAATAAGGTAGAAAATCAGCTTGCTTATGAAATGTGAAGGTGATGCTGATAATACATAATAAATAGTGTTAAAAAATAACTCAGATGTATTAAAAGTGATTATGGACATATAAACCTATTATATAAAGGAAAGCCTGTGTATACTGAGATATTCCTAATAGGACATTTTGTTGATATTTGAGCTAACCATCCATAGAAAAATAAAAAATAATACAAAATGTTTCTATAAGTACACATTATAGTTGTTGAATTCATTTAGGCCATTGGGGTGCACAGTATTAAGCAGATGTATCCAACTACATTCTGCTTTAAGTAGTGAGTCTTCAAGACTACCCCCTCTAATGCCTAAGGAAATTTTCTGAAGAACAGAAAATTTGAAATGATTCTGTTGACTTTTATGTTTTAATAAAAAAATGTTTTGCAACACTAGTGATCTTTTTTCCATTTTGTTGGTCTTTTTCTGCATTTTTTGATGTTATTTTTATGTTCTAGTATTCTGACTCTTGCTTCTCTAGTAGTCATGCCTACATAGGCCTTGTCACATTCACAGTAGATGACATAAATGACACCTGAGGATCTGCAATTAAAATGGTGTTTCAATTTATGAGTTTGACCATATTTGTCTTTAATATCTTTTATTTTCTTCACATAGGGACACACTGAGCAGGTTCCACAGGGGTACATCCCTGGATCAGTATCACTTTTCTTAGGAATATGTAGGTAATGACTCTGTACTAAATGATCTTTCAAATTCCTCAATCTCCTGTATCCAATTTTCACATTGTCACCTATTAAATCCTTAAGCTCAGGATCACTCTTCAGAATATGCCAGTTTTCATTGAATATTTTTCTAACACTGCATCTGAGGATTGTAGGTGGTGATTAATCTTGGAATGATGGTGGAATTGTCTTTAACTTTAGGGCATAATAGTGAGTCTCTAGAGGTTTTCAGTGCTTTGTATTTAGCCTGTTTTATGACTCTATTGTTGTACCCTCGTTGTGAAAGCCTAGTAGTCAAAAGTTTGCTTTCTTGTTCATAAATGGAGACATTGGAGCAATTCCTTCTCAATCGTAAAAATTCGTCATACGGTATGGCTTTTAAAGAAATGCCCGGATGTGCACTTGTCTTATGTAACAAGGAATTTGTAGATGTCTCTTTCCTGAACACTTTAGTTGTAATGGTACCTTCCGTACTTTTAATGATTGTAAGATCTAAGAAGTCAATTTGATGTAAATCTGCTTGGTATGTTAGCTTAATGTTCAAATTGTTAACATTCAGCACTGATAGAAATTCATCAAGAAGTTCACGTGTACCTTCCCAGATGAATAGTACATCATCAATGTACCTTATCCATAGTGGCACATGATTAGTGAATCTTTCCATGCCCTCCGAAAAAACAATTTTTTGTTCCCAGAATCCTAGGAAGAGGTTGGCATATGTAGGGGCACACGAAGTGCCCATTGCCGTGCCTTGTGTTTGCAGGAAAAAAAACTATCTTTAAATGTAAGGATATTGTGGGTCAGTACATATTTTAAAAGAAGTAAAATAAACTCATTATGTTCTTTGTTTTCAAATTCATTGATGGATAGGAAATATTTAACTGCCTGTATTCCATCATTATGTTTGATACTGGTGTATAAAGACTCAACATCTGCTGTAATAAGCCAGGTATCATGATTTAAATGAATATTTTGTAACATTTTCAGAACCTCCATAGTATCACGGACATATGAGGGCATCATGGTAAGATATTCCCTTAACCTTTGATCTATATATTTACTAGCAGCCTCAGTTAGATTGTTATTTCCTGATACTATGGGTCTGCCTGGGGGTTTGGACAGGTCTTTGTGGACCTTAGGTAAAAAATATATAGTAGCAAGAGTTGGGTTTTTTTGTATCAGAAAGTTTTTTTTCAGTTTTAGTAATAATCCCATTTTTCCACACTTTTAAAATGAGTTTATTGTATTGTTCCAAATACTCATTGAGGATTAAACAAAAGTTTTTTTGTAACAATCTTGGTTAGATAATTGTCGCATAGCTTCCTCAACATAATCGCTTTTAGGCCATACAACTATGTTTCCGCCCTTGTCTGACGGCTTAATTACTACGTCAGTCCATGTTCTTATATCACTCAAAGCCTGTCTCTCATAATGGGTAAGGTTATTATTAACGTTATAGATAGGTAGTGTTTCTATCTTGTTACATACAATCTGTGAAAAAACATTAATTTGTGGTGAGATAGATGCTGGTGGAGTATATGTAGATTTTGCTCTCAATCCTTTTTTCCAAAGGTTTTTCTGAATTTCTGTATCAGAATCACTTAGCAGCTCTTCTAAGTCTTGTAAAGAGTCTAAATCATATTTTGATAATGTGGGATCATTCTTATTTGAATACATTTTATTTAACAACAGTTTGCGTGAAAATAAATGAGTATCTTTGATTAGTTCGAAGTTAACCCCTTGGAGAGAACACTTTCATGGCCATTTTCACTTACTGTCACCATATTACATCTATTGGAAACTGTGTTTACATCTTCCGCTTTTTTGCGTGCAAGACCATCTATGCTAACATAATAATAATTCAATAAACATTACTACAAACAACCGTATAAATGATACTATAAGTAATGTAACACTGTGATACATTCTGTAATTCTTGTTTCAGCATATTAATTTGCTGACGTATTGCATAATTGACACATTGAGTCCTATTTTTCACTGAAGTCCTATGTTACAGCTAGCTCATGATCCAATTGGATTTTATCAATGCCAGTCATTGTAATGTTGCATGCTAACCAATCAAATTGTTTTGAGTCCTACCGCAATGAACCAATCGCTAAACAGAGGCGGGATTAAGATTGTTTTATACCCCGCTCTGTCCGGCCGGTGCGTACCCCTCTGAAGAAGCGTTATGTGAAACGCGCATCAGGGGCACCTGCACGAGGTTATGGAACCTCGATTTTAATAGCTGACTCAGTCTTAATATCCAATTGCACCGCAGTGATTACGCCTATAGACAGTGGCAGTTAATGTTAAACAAGGCCTCCGCTATAGAAGAGACCTTTTTCAGTCTAAGCTTAGCAGATTTCTTTCCATTCGTGGGTAACCTGTGTTCAGAGTTATATACAGTGATAGCTAATGGTTAAACAGGCCTCCGCTATAGAAGAGACCTTTTCTTAGTTCAGCTCAGCATATCTTTCCATTCGTGGGTAACCTGTTGGTATATTCATACTTAGCAAGGTTGAACTACAGCTCCAGTGATAGCTAATGGTTAAACAGGCCTCCGCTATAGAAGAGACCTTTTCTTAGTTCAGCTCAGCATATCTTTCCATTCGTGGGTAACCTGTTGGTATATTTTGACTTAGCAAGGTTGAACTGTAAATTTAATTTCTATCTTTTTTTAAAGCAAAGTTAATAATTGTTTGTACAAGTTATATACTAATATTATATTTAAGGATGCATATGTGCATTATGCATATAAAGTGCATTTGATTTTCGAATTAATTTAAAGGTATATACCGTACTTTAAAATCACCAATGACTTTGCTGTGACCGGGTCCTTTAATGCCAATTTAACATATTTTGCAATACTGGTAAAGCACCAGCTTTACTTCTGACTGTTTGATTAATATACATACATCGAGTGTACTGTAGATTATTTCTTGTAACTACATTTTTTAGCACACAAACCGGAAATGTGATCGGATATTATATATATTATTGTGGTGCTTTTTTGTATAAGTACTTATCAGATACACTCCACTACCACTACTAATAACACACTCACTTACCTACAGGGGTAGATTACTTATATATACACAAATACTCTAATACCTCCTGTAAAGAAGTGATGTATATTTTATAAGGTGCAATTCAGATTAAACCATACAGTCTGAGTTCCAGCAAGTTTTAAACCGTATGTGTGTGAGTGTGCGTGAGTACTAGTCCAGCCGGACTACTATCTTAATATTTTTTCCAAATAAAGTTATTTTGTGTGAATGTAGTTGTCAATGGTATTTCAAAGAATTGAATTTTGATTTCACTTATTTTTAGATTACTCTGATAGTGGGTTCTAGTATTTAACTAGTCCAACCAACAGTCTTTTTTCTTTGCGCTGCAAAATCTCTCCTTTTTTGCATCTCACTGTACATTCTGGCTTTTTATATTTGCAATGTAACTTTTAAGCAGTGAAGATTTAGGTACAAAAAAATGTAAAGCTTATTCTTTCTATTGGTCATGCAACCCCAAAGTACCAGGTGTGGCTGTCAAAAAACCCAGCAATGTCACTGATTTGTGAAAGGTCACTGCTTCTGTCACAGGGGTCAACAATACATACGCTACAAGATGGCAGAGCAAAGTATAAAGATGCAGTGCTTTACCAACTGATAAAATAAGAGAATTACTTTAATAAGAGCTGCAGGTAGATGAGGAAAAATAAAGGTTACTGTAGTTGTATCCAGCAGGTTAATGTCCCTTTAAAACCTTTTTCTTTTCTGGAGATTAACTCTACATGCATCTAGCCTTTACGTTTGACCTCTTGTAACAATTTTAAAAAAAATGCTTAAAGGGACAGTCTAGTCCAAAATAAACTTTCATGATTCAGATAGGGCATGTAATATTAAACAACTTTCCAATTTACTTTTTTTTATTTTTGTATTTATGTCTCTTTATTTAGGACAAAAAGTAAAGAGCAGGGTGAAAATACATTTTTATACATTTACATCATGTCTGGTTTATACATTGATGATTATATTCCTCAAGTTTTTCTCCCCCAGTGTCATTGATATAGGTCTATCATGGACCTTTTGGAGTAATAAAACTAAAGTCCAGGGGTGAGTTTTTAACACATAACAAAAAACACAGAATGGAAAAAAAAAGGAATAATTAACAGTAGCATGGCCTGTTAGTTTATGAAGATGCATGCCCCAAAACAATTCACACTTATAATGCTTAACTCGCAACAATATACCAAATATAGTTTATTATTATGTATTAGGACTATACAGCTCTTTAAAGTGAATGTAAATTTTGATAAAGTGTCCGTTTTTAAAACATTTGATTAAAAACAGGGGCTCTTTAATTCATCAAAAGTTACATTTCACTTGTGTTGTAAAAATACTTACCTTTTAATCCTGACAGCCGCTCCAGCTTCCCCCGGTCGTCGCAAGCCTCTTCCTACGTCAGAAATGACGGATCGATCATCCTCCAATCACGGCTACCCCCCGGGGGAATCAGTGTCTAAATCAACGCTGTGATTGGAGGAAGTCGGATTCCTCATTTTAGACCCAGGAAGATGCTTGGCGACGGGCGGAGGAAGCGATGCAGTGGCTGTCAAGATTAAAAAGTGAAATGTAAATTTTGATGACTTAAAATAACCCTGTTTTTAATCGAATTTTTAAAATTAACTTAGATGTCAAGATTAAAAGGTAAGTATTTTCACAACATGAGTGAAATTTTAAATTTTGATGAATTAAAGTGACCCTGTTTTTAATCAAATTTTTAAAAACCGGGCACTTTATCATCAAAATTTACAATCACTTTAAGGGCCTGAGAGAGTGTCTCTAAATATTTCCGTCCAGGCTTTGTCAACATGGCCTGTTAAGTTTACCAGCTCTATTTTATATTTGAATGCTATTAGTGCGTGGTGTTTGTGTATATCTGTATATGGGTAATTTCTTTCATGTAATTGGCAAGAGTCCATGAGCTAGTGACGTATGGGATATACAATCCTACCAGGAGGGGCAAAGTTTCCCAAACCTCATAATGCCTATAAATACACCCCTCACCACACCCACAATTCAGTTTTACAAACTTTGCCTCCTATGGAGGTGGTGAAGTAAGTTTGTGCTAAGATTTCTACGTTGACATGCGCTTCTCAGCTTTTTTGAAGCCCATTTCCTCTCAGAGGATAGCGAATGTCAGAGGGACGTGAAGAGAGTATCACCTATTGAATACAATGATTTTCCTAACGGGGGTCTATTTCATAGGTTCTCTGTTATCGGTCGTAGAGATTCATCTCCTACCTCCCTTTTCAGATTGACGATGTGCTGTGCTGCATTACTAATAGCATATTCAACAGGCCAGAGTCCGGGATTCTATATCGCTGCTATGTTTTTGTCCGGCGTTTCAGGCGTGAAGGAGATCATAGTATAGGAACCTTATGAGTCCCTCTGAGGTTGTCATTGAGTTGAGCGGGACAATAAGGAGCAAAGGCTGTCTCAATTCGGCAACTGTAATGGTCATAATTACAAGCATTGCTACAGACCTGTGAGAAGGGTGCTCTTTAATCGCGATCCCGCAAGGGCACCACCCGGACCCCCATGAGGCAGCAACCAAGGTACTCTGTTCCTCTGTCCATTGAGGCTTGCTCAGATTGTCGGGATGATCTTGGGGCTTTGCTTTTGATGGGTGTTCCCTCTCCAAAATGTTTACGTGCAGGCTGCTCAACGTTTCCAAGTGCGCCATGATATGGTTGTTCGGTTGATGAGATTCCCCAAGCAGGTGAGTATTGGGTTGTACGACTTCCCCAGGCCCTAGGAATAGGCCAGCCTCAAAGATATTTTGCTGAATTACTGGTGATTTCCGTTGTATTGGGAATGCTTTATTTATGAGTGTTTGAAGGTCTTGCTCAGAGAGCGCCTTGTCTATCAGAGGGTGGAATAGTGTCTTCATCCTAACTTGTTGCAGCTAGTCTGAGATGTCTTGGTAGGTTTGGTGTGTGCTGGGGGGAGATGCTGCCTGTGAGATCACCACCGTTACAGGCCTCAGGAGTCCTTTTCTGTCCCTGGGGTCATAAATACAGCAATTTAGTTTAGGATTTTTTTTGTATGTCACTTAGGTACACAAAACCGGTTGAGTTGTTGCTGGATGCTGTGATTTTGGAGTTATAATTGGCAGATTATGTTCTCCTCTCCCAGAGCTCCAGAAATATGCGACCGCACAGGGCCACTGTTAGGACATTCTCTTGGTATTCTTAGATGAAAGCTAAACCTAGGTAGGTCATATGCTAATTTCTTAGCCTTTGAAGGCCACCTCTTATTTGAAAGCATTTTGACAGTTTTTCACCACTAGAGGGCATTGGTTCATGTGTGTCATATAGATAACTGTGTGCTCACGCATGTGGAATTACCTAGGAGCAAGCACTGATTTGCTAAAATGCAAGTCTGCCAAAAGAACTGAAACAAGGGGGCAGTTTGCAAAGGCTTCGATACAAGGGAATCACAGAAGTAAAAAGTATATTAATATTACAGTGTTGGTTATGCAAAACTGAAGAATAGGTAATAAAGGGATTATCTATCTTTTTAAACAATAACAATTCTGGTGTAAACTGTCCCTTTTAAATGGACATGAAAACCAACTTTTTTTTCTTTCATGATCCAGGTAGAGCGTCAGTTTTCAAACTGTGGGGCGTGCACTTCCAGGGGGGCGCCAGATGAAATGAGGAAAGGTCGGGAACCCCCCCTTTTTTCTGTGCAATTTTTTTTTATTGGTGATGGATTGCCTTGTGGTGATTAGCTCAGGGCCGTGCTCAGGACAGTACTGTGAGTGCAGTGAGGCTCAGTGTGTGACCAGTGGCATTGTTGTAAGTACAACAGTACCCTTTATTTATTGTAAATTGCTATTCCTTGCTACTAACTACTCATTCCACGATGAAGGGGCCCTGATACATAACTTACAACGAGGGGTTACACATACCCAATAGTTACACACAAAAGTAAAACTAATGCAAAAATGCGTTCTTTTGATAAAAGCAACATATATTTTAAATAGAAGATATGCCTTCTGGTTCTTTACTGCTGAAAATGAGACTTTTGTGTACACCCCAGAAAGTAAGTAAGTAGTAACATGTCTTTGTGCAAATATGTTTGTATAAATGTGTGTGTGTGTGTATAAATATGGTTATGTATGTATGTATGTATGTATGTCTTTGTGTGTGTGTGTATATGAGTATGTATGTATGTATGTGTGTATATATATATATATATATATATGTGTATGTGTGTGTATTTATATGTATGTGTGTGTGTGTATATATATATAAATGTGTGTGTGTGTGTGTGTAAATATATATGGTTGTGTGTGTGTGTATATGAGTATGTATGTATGTATGTCTTTGTGTGTGTGTATATGAGTATGTATGTATGTGTGTGTGTATATATATATATATATATATATATATATATATATATATATATATATATATTATATGTAAATATAAAGTTATACTTACAACTTTTAATACACGTGCTAACAAGTGCATGCAAAATCTTTACTTGCGTCAGTGTTATCGCTTGTGCGAAAGAACTAAATAGCGCGCCACTTGTCATCTTGCCCATAGATATTAAGGGGCAGTAATGTAAAAATGACATGTTCTAATGAATCAGCATGTAAATAATATGCAATCGTAATGCTTCCTTCCTGACTCATTGTTGTCCTAGTTATTATCATTGTTGTTTGCAAAACAAGCACTAACGTTTGTTGGGATAATATTAGCAAACAGTGCCCTAGCATTTGTTTATGGTCTTTTGTGTGAGAGATAAAGATAAGACTATCTCTATACAAACCCATCTATCAAACTCCAAGGGCTCTGTTACAATATGATTACAAGAGCTGTATGCACAAGTTTATGCAGAGTGTTTAAATATGATGCTATGTTTTCATATAAAACATGTCGTATAGTTCTGTTTATGATTTCTACTGACTCTACACTATGAAATCGTATCAGATACTTTAAATCCTCACCAGCAATATTACAGTCCACCAGTTTTCTTATAATAATTTGTATAATTCTTGATAACCTTTGTTGAAAAGCATACCGAGGTAGGGTCAGGAGCTGCTGATTGGTCGCTACACATATATGCCTCATGTTATTGGCCCAGTCATGTGCATGCTGTTTCTTAAACAAAGAGAATGAAGCAAATTAGAAAAACTGGAAAGTTGTTTAAAATTGCATCCAAACCATTATCAGTTCATTTTAACTTCACTGTACCATCACATAAGGACATAGAGAAATACACTTTATCTGTGCTATAATATTACTTTTTTCATTAATCTATTTATTTTCTGTTCAAAACAACAGCTGAGAAAGTAGAACTAGACAGATTTCCTTTACAGTTTTGCCTCTTTTGCACAAACTAATTATAAATGTAACATATGTATGAAAAAACAATTGCCTAAGAAGACATTTCTGCTAGGTTTTCCTACTTATTTTCCTAAATATGCCCTAGAATTAACTACCTCACCAATAAACCTTTCTATTTTTTAAAGAACAACCTCAGCCAGGAAACTGAGAATATAATAAGTGTTGTAGTTTTGACTATTGTTCCTGCATTCATTTCAACTACTCAAATATGAAATCTAATTAAAGGAATATAAAATTGCAAAACGAAAATGCTTTAAAATATTACAATATGTTATTACACTACATGTTTAATCCATGCAAATGGAATAAACACATAGTTAAAGCCAATAATTATGAGTAGCAATGCACTACCGAGAACTAGATGAACACATTTAGTGAGCCAATGACATGAGACAAATGTGTGTAGCCAACAGTCACCAGCTAGCTCTCAGCATTCTTGCTCCTGAGGATATGCACATATGCCTTTCAACAAATGATACCAAGAGAACACAGTAAATTTGATAAGAAAAATTAATTTAAAATGTCTTAAAATTTAAATGTTCTATTTTAATCATGAAAGTTTAATTTTTACTGGGACAGAAGGTGAGGAGCCAAGGCATTCCACTATTAATAAGCAATGGCTTGTCATTTTTGACATGTGATCACTGTGACAGGCTGTCACAGTGATCACATGACCACAGGCCACTTTTTTGTGCATGACTGGTCTCCCTCACTCCTGAGGCATCCAGTGATTAGCCATTGAGCCTGATACCAGCATGCATTGCGACATGCTAATATCCATGCTCCATTTTAAGTATGCACAGTTATTGTCATTTTTGACAGTTACTTTACTGTCGCTGGCTAGCCTGGCATGCAGGCTTCCAGCAGCAGCCTGAGATACAGGCTTATAGCTTAATGGAGGACTCTCCAGGCTAGCCTCACTCCTGAGGCATTCAGACATAGTGTGGTCACACCGATAGAGGAGAGACAGGCTAGCTAATAGCGTAGGACGTAGCCAGCGCCATACCCTGTACGGCACTTGTCATTAAGGGGTTAAAATACTTCTATGCATGGTGTATAACCTTCAGATAAAGAAAACATATAGCGATAGCGTCCATAAATAAAATCTACTTGTTGATACATCAAAGGTAAAATAGCAAGGAGGCTCACAACAAGGCAGAAAACCCTCAGGAACCACTTACACATTTCAGGATAACGCTGTATGAATAGCTAGTTACAACATTGCATCCGCTAATTAATAGCCTAAAAACAACCTTATTAGCTAAATTCAAATGAAGGCTGAACTTGCTCATTTAGGGCTTGATTACGAGTGGTGCACTAACGGTTGCATGCAAGTGATATCAGGTTTGTCGAGGCTGTTTGCAATTGTCGGAAGTGGCACACATATTACAAGTTGAAAGTAAATGCGTTCGCTCAAGCACAATTGTGTCGGGTTAGCACAACCTCAGAGCTCTGGTTAACTGTTGCACTCAAATAGAAAGTTGTACATAAACATTTAAAATGCATTTAAAAGGGGGGGCATGGCTAGGAAGCGGCCATGGCTGGTTGCAAATTATGAAGCTCTTAGGCCATTGCTTATAATCTACTAATCATCCTGGAAAATTTACATTATCTCACCTCACATCTACAAGATTAATCTTTCTTATTTCCTACTGCTTCGATTGATGTGAGGTCTATCCATTTGTGCCAACCGGGATCTGATCTAGCCCGTTGTGGCCTACACTCGTGCCCTCAACAACCCCCCCCCTGGTATTCTGGGTCAAGCAGCTCTTTTTCTGCTATTAATATTAACACAAATTAACCAAGACTCTTAAATGGAGGAAACACTTATGCTCGTGCAAGCCCTCTTACACAATCTAGAACGTAAACTAGATAAAAATCTTGAAGCCCTCACCATCGCAATGAGGAATGTGGTCCGAGAAGAAAATACAAAACTCCTGACCGGCTCTCGAGGCCTTTAACAGAGAACCTATATATACAAGGGAGAATTGCGACACTCTCTCTACTTTCAGTTCAAGCCCTATTGTCAAGGCAGTGCAAGGTTATGACCCAGCAGAGTCTAGATTGAGCTGGTTGGGGCGAAAAGTCTTGAGTCACACAGATTGTTCCACTCCAGCAAATGTGCACCTCTGATCCCTGCTGTGGTCCGGTGGCAGGAGTGTCTTACTTACCTTCAGTGGATGTCCGGGGAAGGGTGGCCGACTCCCCGGGGTCAGTCCCCAACGTACCTGGGAACTCTACCTCCGCCTGAGAAACATGTGGCATCGCACTCACTAAGCGTGTCAACAAGTGGACCCCTACTAGCTTTACCTGCCTTTTTCAATACGCTGCCCTCTCAGACGGGTCTTACATTTAAGCCCCAGCTCACAGGTGAGGAAAATGAAACCCAGAACTCTCCATTCACTTCAGAGACACCGGAACCATGGCAGACAAAATCACCTCAGCGAAGGAGGGCAGCTGGAGGCTTGGAGCGTATCATACTGAAAATTATTATATGTTGTAACATAAGGGGACATATTCATACTGGGGCTGAGAGTTCATTTAAGCATATTTGTAGAAACATTCAATCAATCCCAAGTACTTTCAGAGTTTTATACTATTGTACTTGTACTAGATTACGAGTTTTGCGGTAACAGGGGTGTGGTGCTAACAAGCCTTTTTTTTTTCACCGCTCCCTTAAGACAACGCTGGTATTACAGGTTTTTTTTACACCTGGCGTTAGCCGCAAATAGGTGAGCGTAGAGCAAAATTTAGCTCCACATCTCACCTCAATAACAGCGCTGCTTAAGTCAGCCATAAGCTGGCTAAACGTGCTTGTGCACGATTTCCCCATAGGAAACAATGGGGCAGATTCAGCTGGAAAAAAACCTAACACATGCAAAAAAGCAGCGTTCAGCTCCTAACGCAGCCCCATTGATTCATATGGGGAAATAAAAGTTATGTATACACCTAACACCCTAACATGAACCCGAGTCTAAACACCCCTAATCTTACACTTATTAACCCCTAATCTCCCGCCCCGACATCGCCGACACCTGCATTATGTTATTAACCCCTAATCTGCCGCTCCAGACACCGCCTCACCTACATTATTCCTATGAACCCCTAATCTGCCCCCCCAACATCGCCGGCAAACCTAACTAGACTTATTAACCCCTAATCTGCCAACATCGCCGCTACTATATTAAATTTATTAACCCCTAAACCTAAATCTAAACCTAAGTTTAACCCCCCTAACTTAAATATAATTTAAATAAATCTAAATAAAATAACTACAATTAAATAAATTATTCCTATTTAAAACTAAATACTTACCTATAAAAAACCCATAAGATAGCTACAATATAACTAATAGTTACATTTGTATCTATCTTAGGGTTTATATTTATTTTACAGGCAACTTGGTATTTATTTTAACTAGGTACAATAGTTATTAAATTGTTATTAACTATTTAATAGCTACCTAGTTAAAATAAGTACAAATTTACCTGTAAAATAAATCCTAACCTAAATTACAATTACACCTAACACTACACTATCATTAAATTAATTACATAAACTAACTACAATTAAATAAAATAAACTAAATTACAGAAAAAAAAATAATTACAAGAATTTTAAACTAATTGCACCTACTCTAATCCCCCTAATAAAATAAAAAAGCCCCCCAAAATAAAAAAATTCCCTACCCTATACTAAATTACAAATAGCCCTTAAAAGGGCTTTTGCAGGGCATTAATTAATAATCAGCTCTTTTACCTATATAAAAAAAAAAAGACAATACCCCCCAAAATTTACAACCCACCACCCACACACCCAACCCTACTCTAAAACCCACCCAATCCCCCCTTAAAAAACCCCTAACACTACCCCCTTGAAGATCACCCTACCTTGAGACGTCTTCACCCAGCTGGGCAGAAGTGGACCTCCAGAGGGGCAGAAGTCTTCATCCGATCCGGCCAGAAGAGGTCCTCCAATCGGCAGAAGTCTTCATCCAGGCGGCATCTTCTATCTTCATCCATCCGGAGCGGGTCCATCTTCAATCCAGCCGACGCGGAGCATCCTCTTCAAACTAAGTCCAAGCGAAGAATGAAGGTTCCTTTAAATTACGTCATCCAAGATGGCATCCCTTGAATTCCGATTAGCTGATAGGATTCTATCAGCCAATCGGAATTAAGGTAGGAAAAATACAATTGGCTGATTAGATCAGCCAATAGGATTTTTCCTACCTTAATAATCTTCTATAAGATACTACGAGTCCACAGATTCATCCTTTACTTGTGGGATATTATCCTCCTGCTAACAGGAAGTGGCAAAGAGCACCACAGCAGAGCTGTCTATATAGCTCCTCCCTTGACTCCACCCCCAGTCATTCTCTTTGCCTACTCTAAGTACTAGGAATGGTGAAGTGAAAGAGGTGATAAAATGTTAGTTTTTAATTTCTTCAAGCAAGAGTTTTTTATTTTAAATGGTACCGGTGTGTACTATTTTCCCTCAGGCAGCAGATGGATGAAGACTTCTGCCTGGGGGCTGATGACCTTAGCATTTGTCACTAATATCCAGAGCAGTTCCCACAGAATGGCTGAGGAGTACTTAAGAAACTTCAGTGTGAGGAACGTTTTTCATGCTATAAGCAGTGAGGTATGTTCAGTCATTTTTTTTTTCTGGAGAGACTGTGGTATTTCAGAATTGGCTGACCGTATCCCCATGAGGGAAAGGGTAAGCAGTAATCCTAAAAGATATAGAGGGGTATTACTATGCTTGCATATATGGGCTAAGAAAAAATGGTTGACACTGTCTTTAAATGTTTGTGGGCAAACGTTTATTTAACTGGGAGTGCTGATAATGTTTTTATGAGAAACGTTTTTCATACTTAATGAGAGGGTACACATGGCTTCTTTTTCGGTTTAGGAACCCACGTGGCTAGTTTTAGACCGCTCTGGTGTGGTTCATTTGGGCTGATAGGCATCGAGTGAGATGAGCGGGGTGGGCGGGGCCTATTTTTGCGCCTCAGTTGCGCAGTTGTTTTTGACCAGCAAGCTCCAACTCCGGTGGGCCCTTGTGAGAGTATTGGGCCAAATCGAAGCTTTAACCCTGTTTTCCAGAACCCTGAGGGCAGGTAGGCGCCACAGCAGGGCTGTGGCGAGGTGCAGGGGGTGTTTTTTCTTGATTTAAACGTTTATTAATTATCCGTTGTTTTCTAGAAGGGTTAAGTGTTCTTTTACTTGTGGGGCAAACTTAGCTGCATAGTTTGGATGCTTATATCATAAAATTTAAACAATTTGATGGTTTTAAAGCAGTTTTGCAAAACTTGTATGCTTTTTTTCTCTTAAATACGCAGTACCGTTTTTTAAGATTGTTATTTTTTCACTAAATAAAGTGTTTTCAAGCCTGTTTGTGGTCATTACTAGCCTGTTGAACATGTCTGACATTGAGGAAAGCCAATGTTTCATGTGTTTAGAAGCCATTGTGGAACCCCCACTTAAAATGTGTCCCTCATGTACTGAAAAGGCCTTACATTGCAAAGAACATATTTTAGCTGATAAAAGTATGTCGCAGGATGATTCTCAGTCAGAAGAGAATCAGGTTTTGCCATCTATTTCTCCCCAAGTGTCACAACCTTTAACGCCCCCGCTCAAGCGACGCCAAGTACCTCTAGTGCGTCTAATTCTTTCACCCTGCAAGATATGGCCGCAGTTATGTCTTCTACCCTCACAGAGGTATTATCTAAACTGCCTGGGTTGCAGGGGAAGAGCAGTAGGTCTGGCATGAGAGTAAATGCTGAGCCTTCTGATGCTTTATTAGCCATCTCCGATGTACCCTCACAATGCTCTGAATTGGGGGTAGGGGAATTGCTGTCTGAGGGAGAGCTTTCTGAAGGAAAGATGTTCCCCCAAACAGACTCAGATATGACGGCTTTTAAGTTTAAGCTTGAACACCTCCGCTTGTTGCTCAGGGAGGTTTTAGCGACTCTGGATGACTGTGACCCTATTGAGATTCCTCCAGAGAAATTGTGTAACATGGATAGATATCTAGAGGTTCCTTCTTACACTAATGTTTTTCCGGTCCATAAAAGGATTTCGGACATTGTTACTAAGGAGTGGGATAGACCAGGTATTCCGTTCTCTCCCCCTCCTACTTTTAAGAAAATGTTATCCCATATCTGACGCCATTCGGGATTTGTGGCAGACGGTCCCTAAGGTGGAGGTAGCTATTTCTACCCTGGCTAAGCGTACAACTATACCTATTGAGGACAGTTGTGCTTTCAAAGATCCTATGGATAAAAAATTAGAGGGTCTTCTAAAGAAAATATTTATTCATCAGGGTTTTCTTTTGCAACCTATAGAGTGCATTGTTCCTGTAACTACTATATGAAACAACAATAATGATAAAATGCGCTATACCTAGAAAAAATGTTGAATTAAATATATATATATATATTTGCAAGTATGTCCTTTTTGTTGATATAACAGTTGCAATACTGCAGTTTGATCAAATGATAGAAAGGAACAGTACCTTTACTGGAAGAAAATAAGTCCAATAAGGCTTCCTGTGCTCAGGGATGTTTATCAGTGTTTTCCAGAATTGTTCCAAATAATTGGTTTCTAAAATCCCTTAAGTTCCAGGGAAGTCACTGTGCCCAAGCCTTGCTGCCTTTAATCCAGCCTGGTATTCCCAAACCAGGGCTTCGTATGCAGGAACAAGTATGTATGGAAAGAGAAGAAATGGCGCAAAAGGCAGGACTCAAGTGAAAGCGTTTAATGACACAGTATAATACACAAATATATATGCACTTACAAGATTAAAATAAGTGTACTGCAATTAGGATGATCATGGGTGGTACAGTTCTTGTTGCTTCCCACAGCCGGCTTGTTGTAATTGCAGAGCGCTGCTGCACTGGATATGACTGGCAGGTGAATCCGGATACCTTGTCAGCAAGTCCTGTGGCTGTTGTGAGTGCAGGATACCAGGACCCTTTTTCCAGCCTAGACTGTCAGTTCAATACCCTGACGCGTTTCCCCCGGTCAGCGGCCGGGCTTCTTCAAGAGAGATTTAAAAGTGAATGTGTTGGAATGAGCGCTCTTCCTTTTTGAGTCCAAATCATCCAATTAGAGCTCAGAGGTGTGTATAGGAGCTCCTATCATGTCGCTCAAAACATCAAGCGAAACAGATTTCGCTTGATGTTTTGAGCGACATGATAGGAGCTCCTATACACACCTCTGAGCTCTAATTGGATGATTTGGACTCAAAAAGGAAGAGCGCTCATTCCAACAGATTCACTTTTAAATCCCTCTTGAAGAAGCCCGGCCGCTGACCGGGGGAAACGCGTCAGGGTATTGAACTGACAATCTAGG
Source organism: Bombina bombina (assembly GCF_027579735.1). Taxonomy (NCBI): domain Eukaryota; kingdom Metazoa; phylum Chordata; class Amphibia; order Anura; family Bombinatoridae; genus Bombina; species Bombina bombina. Next base: position 341,990,985 of record NC_069503.1, read on the forward strand.
CTGGAAAAAGGGTCCTGGTATCCTGCACTCACAACAGCCACAGGACTTGCTGACAAGGTATCCGGATTCACCTGCCAGTCATATCCAGTGCAGCAGCGCTCGGCAATTACAACAAGCCGGCTGTGGGAAGCAACAAGAACTGTACCACCCATGATCATCCTAATTGCAGTACACTTATTTTAATCTTGTAAGTGCATATATATTTGTGTATTATACTGTGTAATTAAACGCTTTCACTTGAGTCCTGCCTTTTGCGCCATTTCTTCTCTTTCCATACATACTTGTTCCTGTAACTACTGCAGCTGCATTTTGGTTCAAGGCTCTAGAGGTGGCTCTTAAGGTTGAGACCCCATTAGATGATATTCTGGACAGAATAAGGGCTCTCAAGCTAGCTAATTCTTTCATTACAGATGCCGCTTTTCAACTGGCTAAATTAGCGGCAAAGAATTCAGGTTTTGCCATTTTAGCGTGTAGAGCGTTATGGCTTAAGTCCTGGTCTGCTGATGTTTCATCAAAATCTAAGCTTTTAGCTATTCCTTTCAAGGGTAAGACCCTATTCGGGCCTGAACTGAAAGAAATCATTTCCGACATCACTGGAGGAAAAGGCCATGCCCTTCCTCAGGATAAGACAAATAAAATGAGGACCAAACAAAATAATTTTCGTTCCTTTCGAAACTCCAAAGGTGGTCCCTCTACCTCTTCCCCTGCCACAAAGCAGGAGGGGAATTTTGCTCAATCCAAGTCAGTCTGGAGACCTAACCAGCCCTGGAACAAGGGTAAACAGGCCAAGAAGCCCGCTGCTGCCACCAAGACAGCATGAAGGGGCAGCCCCCGATCTGGGAGCGGATCTAGTAGGGGGCAGACTTTCTCTCTTTGCTCAGGCTTTGGCAAGAGATGTTCAGGACTCCTGGGCTTTAGAAATCGTGACCCTGGGCTATCTTCTAGACTTCAAAGATTCTCCTCCAAGGGGGAGATTTCATCTTTCACGGTTGTCTGTAAACCAGACAAAAAGGGAGGCGTTCTTACTCTGTATAGAAGACCTATATACTATGGGAGTTATTCTACTAGATAGGGGTCGCCCTTATATGGATATACAATACAAGTGAGCCAATAATTGGAACAGTAGTAGGATATAATATGAATTGATGTCTATATATTATCTGGCACAAATGAGAGCCAAATTAAAACCAAGTTATGTATATAAGAAACAATTATATCAACAGTATTAACAGTAATAATACAGTATTAATCCAAATAGACAATTGATTACACACTGTAAAAAAGATAAATGTTGTGAAGTAGATATAATATAGGCAGCAATCTGTAGAGGACCCGGCCTGGATCCCAGGATAGCAATCTAAAAACAAGAAAAAAGACAGATGCGCCACATGGCCCAATATTGTTTGTTCCACACGGTGTGTATAGTAAAGATGTGCAAGATTACACTCACATGTATTGAAGCACTCCAAATAGTGCCGTGGGAGCAGTCTGGGATCTATAACAGTCACCCAGCAGACCGACCTCTTGGAAGGGAAGGATAATCTGTAGTGTGGAAATACAAGAAGACACAATGGTGCCTATATGGCCTAGTACAGTTTGGACCCAGGAGTATATGGTATGTGTGGTATGATATATGCTCACATTTGGTGTTGCATCTCCAATGATGCTAGTCAGACAGGAAGGGATCAATACAGTAACCCAAGAGACTTAACAAGGCAAACAGCATTTGGCAGAGTCCCAAGATGTCCAGTGGGTCAAATAAAATATTGATCCAAAGAATACAGTGCAGCAAGTGTTTTTATATAAAAGTATCAAACTTTACTTAAAATAGTTAAAAACAAGCAACGCGTTTCTCAGCAACAAGCTGTTTCATCAGGCTTATAAAAAATGACAAAAAACACTTGCTATATATACACCAAACAATTGTATCAACATCATTAGTCACACTTGTGAGGGGAGTGGCTAAAGGCAATCAGCATTATATTAAATTATGTCATAAACATTTCAGATGCTAATAACAAATTAATGCAAATTCATTAAAACACACATAACATCATTTCATAGTTATAGTCTACCTAATGTTGTAAACATAAAAGGCATAAAAAATAACTTAATGTATTTTTAGCATTTCATTTGTTATTTCATAAGTGTCGGTATAGTATAGATATAGCTGATATCGTTTATATATATTCCCTTTTTGGGAAGATAAAAATAAGATAAACATGCTCTAAAACCGTTAGCACTCTTAAAATTTACTTGGTTTCATTCCTCTTAAAATTAGACATATTACTGTAATCGATGGCGTCCATTGAGTCATATTTGCCTTCCCTATTTCTTACTGCGCATGCGTATGACATGATCTGTCAATCAATCGCGCTACGTGTTATCTTAGAATTATATGCTGTACCAATCAGGCAATATATGCTGTACCAATCAGGCAACATCATGATGATGTTGCCTGATTGGTACAGCATATAATTCTAAGATAACACGTAGCGCGATTGATTGACAGATCATGTCATAAGCACGCGCAGTAAGAATTAGGGAACGCCAATATGACTCAATGGATGCCATTGATTACAGTAATATGTCTAATTTTAAGAGGAATGAAACCAAGGAAGTTTTAAGAGTGCTAACGGTTTTAGAGCATGTTTATCTTCTTTTTATCTTCCCAAAAAGGGAATATATATAAACGATATCAGCTATATCTATACTATACTGACACTTATGATGTAACAAATGAAATGCTAAAAATACATGAAGTTATTTTTTATGCATTTTATGTTTACAACATTAGGTAGACTATAACTATGAAATGATGTTATGTGTGTTTTAATGAATTTACATTAATTTGTTATTAGCATTTCAAAGTTGCCTGTAAAATAAATATAAACCCGAAGATAGATACAAATGTAACTATTAGTTATATTGTAGCTATCTTATGGTTTATTTTATAGGTAAGTATTTAGTTTTAAATAGGAATAATTTATTTAATTGTAGTTATTTTATTTTGTTTTATTTAAATTATATTTAAGTTGGGGGGGGTGAGACTTAGGGTTAGACTTAGGTTTAGGGGTTAATAACTTTAATATAATTGCGGCGACGTTGGGGACGGCAGATTAGGGGTTAATAAATTTAGGTAGGTGTCGGCGATGTTAGGGACGGCAAATTAGGGGTTAATAGAATTTAACTAGTGTTTGCGAGGCGGGAGTGCGGCAGTTTAGGGGTTAATATATTTACTACAGTGGCAGCGATGTCCGGTCGGCAGATTAGGGGTTAAAAACTTTATTTTAGTGTTTCCAATGTTGGGGGGGCTCGGTTTAGGGGTTAATAGGTAGTTTATGGGAGTTAGGGTACTTTTTAGCACTTTAGTTAAGAGTTTTATGTTACGGCGTTAGCCCATAAAACTCTTAACTACTGACTTTTTTTTTTTTTTTTTAATATTTTTATTTTTCTTTGTCACCACAAGAGTTACATGAAGTCAGATAAAAATTCAAACAAAGAAATCTTAGTCATCGATATGGGTTACAAGACATAATCTGTGTTCTTAAAGGGCGAAATTACAATGTCTCGTGTCTCTCTAGGTAGGCAATAAAGGAACAGCTCCCACTTAGTTAGAAAGGGTTCAGTAATTAATTGCTTAAGTAAAGCATTTTTTAGCAGAGTTACAGTAGGTGGGTTTCGCTTCAACCAGTTCTGGAATATCAGGTTTCTAGCAACTAAGATTATATTATTTGTACAGGCTCTCTGGGGACTCACAATATTAGAGAGGTTGAGTAAGACCACACCCTGGAGAGTTAATGTGAGGTTGGGAAGAGACATTGTAGTACGCAACCAGTACTCTACCATTTTCCAGAATTTTGAAATATGGGGGCATCTCCATATCATGTGAACTATGTCTGCTTCCAATGACCTACATTTGGGACACTCCCCTTCTCTCTCCCTCTTCCAGTATTGATATTTGGCTGGGGTTACATAGATATTGTGTAAGAGCTTAAGGTGCGATTCCCTCAGAGCTGACGATAAGGTGGCCCTGCGTACCCTGTCTATACTTTCAGTGTATGCTTCTTTTGACACCTGATCTCCTAGTATCGGCGACCATATGTCAAGGATTTTGTCTAGACATTTTGTGTTTATCGGTTGCAATAGTGTTCTATAAATTGGTGATATAGAGGAGATGCCTTTTGCTGTGAGATCTATGGTCTGTGTGATCAGTGTCTGGGATGGTAAAGTCGTCACGTCCTCAACAGAGTGTAGGTAATGTCTAGCTTGTAGGTATGCGTAATAGTGTGTTTTTGGGAGTTGGAATTTGGCCTGTAGTGCATCAAAAGTCATCATAGTTTTGTTGTCTTCTTGTAGAGTTTGACCAATAGTATGTTGTCCCCTTGCCTTCCAGAGTTTGAATGCTTTAGTAGTGATTCCAGCTGGAAACTCAGGGTTTCCCTGCCATGGGAGGAGCTGCTTAATTCTATGGTTTATGCCTAACCATTTGCATATGAGCCTCCAGGCTCTGGCTGGTTGGCTGAATATATTGAATCCCCCCACCCATTTGTTTGCTTGTGCCTGTGTCATATGTGGTAACATTTGTAGCGACCAAGGGTAAATAAGGCCACTTTCTAGCTGTAAGTCAGTGAATTTCTCTAAGCCAGTAAACCAATCCAAGACAAACTTTCCTTGTGCCGCCCAATTATATAGTTCGAAATTTGGTAGTGCCAGTCCACCCTTTTCCCTAGAAGCCGTAAGTTTTAGATAGCTAATTCTGTGTTTCTTGTTGTTCCAGACAAACTCCAGAACCATCTGTGTTATTGCCTTTAGGTCTGCCTTCCTAAGTAGTGCCGGGACTGTCTGGAAAAAATACAGGAGCTTGGGAAAATAAATCATCTTTATAAGCCCTATTCTGCCTGACAGAGAAATCGGTAATTGCTTCCATGTTTTTAACATGCTTTTGAGCTTTGTCAGTAAGGGTGTGTAATTAATGGAATGCCACTTACATGGGTCTGTGTTTGGAGTGATGCCTAGATATTTAAAATTATCTTCGACCACTTTAAAGTCAAAGCCCTGGATGGAGTTTTCTCCTTTGTTGAGTAGCTCTGTTTTGTCTGTGTTCATTGCATAGCCAGATATTAGACTGAACTCTTTTATTAAATCCATCACTATAGGAATATTTTTCCGGGGGTTCTTGAATAAATAGAATCATGTCATCTGCAAATAGATTTAGTTGGAGACGGGATTCTCCTATTTTAAGGCCTTCTAGCTGTTGCCTAATCTTCCACGCCAGGGGCTCTATCGCTATATCGAATAAAAGTGGGGAAAGCGGGCATCCCTGGCGCGTGCCCCTAAAAAGGCGGAAAGGTGGTGTTAGCCTGTCATTGACAATTAAGGATGCTTGTGGTATTTTGTATAGATTATGGATTGCTGCAATGAAAGCTCCCTGTATCCCTACTTTCTCTAGGGTTGTAAAAAGATGGTCCCAAAGTACCCTGTCAAAGGCCTTTTCTGCATCTATCATCAGCAGTGCGGCCTCTTTGTGCTCTCTCTTGTTGGTGTCTTTATGTGTGAGTGTCCAGTAGTGTTAGATCACTGCCTGTACCTTTCTAATGTTGAGGACCGATGACCTCCCTTTGACAAAGCCCGTCTGGTCTTTGTGTATTATGCTAGGTAAGATCGCTGCCAATCTATTAGCTAAGATTTTTGTGAGTATTTTGTAGTCCTGGTTTAGTAATGAGATAGGACGATAGGAGTGTGCCAGCAAAGGATCCCTACCTTCCTTATGAATAATACTTATATTTGCTTCCGCAAGTCTTGTGGACGGGTCTTATCTAGGATACCGTTATAGAGTTGTGCTAGAGTTGGGCATAATTCTGAGCCTAAAATTTTGTAGAACTCAGCTGGGAGTCCATCAGGATCGGGGGTTTTATCTAGGGCTAGCGAGTGGAAAGTGTCCAGGATTTCTTTTTGTGTTATTTTACTATTTAAGCTATGAAGTTGGGGCAGCTCAATTTTTGGCAGATTCACTGATCTCCAAAATTTCATCTTGTCATATGGGTCTACATGTTGTGAGGAGTATAAGTCTTTGTAAAAGTCTAAGAACGTCTTCTGGATGTCACTCTCTTTGTTAACAACGATATCGTCTTTTTTAACTGCTAGTATTGTAGTCTTTTTCCTTGTGAGTCTGGTTATATTGGCTAGGAGTTTGCCTGTCTTGTTCCCAAACCTATAGAATTTGGCTTGTGTCCTAGAGTGGGAGTTGTTGGCTTTCTGAAATAAGTGGCTGTCTCTGGCTGCTTTGACTTCCTTATATCTTAGTCTATTCCTCACCAAAGGGTGTCTTAGATATCTGTTCCTAGCATTTATGATCTTCTTCAAAAGGAGATCAGTTTTCGCTTTAAGTTTTTTCTTAATGTTTGCCGCGTATGTCGCGATCACCCCTCTCAAAACCGCTTTTGCAGTTTCCCAAAGAAGGAGGGGGTTGCTCGTGTGTGCTTCATTTAGCGCTTTAAACGCCTGCCACTCTCCTAGTAAGTGTCTGAAAAAATTAGGGTCTCTGTAAAGATATCTCGGGAATACCCACTTATTGCTACCTCCCTGTGTCTGTCCGTGTTGAATCGATAGAGTTATTGGTGCGTTGTCTGACACTGTTATGGGGTCAATTCCTGTCTCCGTTACTCTAGTAGAAATGTTATTTGAGAGTAGGAAGTAGTCCAGTCGTGAGAGTGTGTCATTAGTCGTCGACATACACGTATAGTCTCTATGCTCTGGATATCTGGCTCTCCAAATATCTTGAAGATTTAAGTTTCTAGTGAATATTTTAAGTATATTGGATTCTTTCTTAGAGTTATAAGAGGTTCTAGGTCTTGTCCTCGGAGTATCAGGGTTGCGAAATCTATCTGCTGGTGTCTGTGGTGCTATGTTAAAGTCTCCTCCAATCACAAGCGGCTGAGAGGAAAATTGTATGATTTTTGTCTGCAGGTCCCTCCAGAACACCTGCTTCTGTGTTTGTTGGCCGTATACTCCTATCAGTGTGAAAAATAGTCCCTGCATCTCTAGCTTTGCCATAAGATATCTTCCGTTAGGGTCTATGAGCGTGTCCGCAACAGTATATGTCAGGTTTTTCCTAAAAAGTATTGCTATACCCCTGGCCCTGCTTTGTTCGAAGGTTGTGTAAAGCACTTTCCCCACCCAGCTCTGCCTTAATTTTTTATGTTCAGCTCTGGATAGATGTGTCTCCTCCAGTATCGCTATGTCTGCCTTTTTGGATTTTAAGTGTTGTAAGATTGATCTACGTTTCTGCGGGGATGTGATACCTCCCACATTCCAACTCACTATTCGTATATTATTAGCCATTATATCTTAGACTATAGAGTGTGTAGTGTCGTGGTGGGTACCTTAATTTAGCATGGTTGCCGTGGATATGTATTTCTGTGAAGTAGCTTCTTCTGCTGTAGTCCCGGGGAGAGAGGAGGGGCACCTGAAACTTAAACAAGAGAGAGCGTATTAGAAGAATAATAACATGTAAAAAATAAAAATAACAACAGGTCAACACATTTTGAAAGTAAATTCTATGACTCTCAACTAAATGAGACTTCTTACTCTGTCTCATCTTACCTATCTCTACGTTTTCTACATTTTGTACCAAACCTCTAGTTGTATGATTGTGGGGATTTCCGTTTATAAGTATCAAGATAAATATCTAATGGGCTAGTGGAGGGCTTATCAACCAATTAGTCTCTCGACTTAACAAGGCGGATTAAAAATCCTATGGCCCATTTTAAATATCTGAGAGGCCAGTGGGGAACATATTAATCAACCAGCCTCTCCACTTAACATAACACAGTAGGGGCCCTAAGGCCTATTTTGAACTGCAGGGTATGTTATAGAGGAGTCTCCCTTGTTGCATTTCAATTACATGGATATGTCCGATTACCCCCCTATTACAGGTATGAGTTATCTTGTGGAGGTTCCCCTAACGCCTCTCGGCTTGATAATAGTTTTCCCAACTGTGGCCCACGGCCTGGAGTGCTTGACTAGTGATTTAAATTGTAGACTCTCCCTTTCCCAAAATTATCTCCACCCCCTCCACTCCCAAAGCCACAGCAGGGACAACAAGTCACACATTATAATGAATGGATAATGGTTCTCAACTCTCTCTTCCTCCTTCGGCTTCTTCTTAGAAAGTTTTTAAGCTGTTGCAGGTCTTCGAAGAATTTAACACCTTGTTTGGTTTGCAGTTTAAGTCTTGCTGGGAACAACAAAGATACTGAACGTCCTGCCTCTTGCAAAGATTTGCAATATGGTGAGAATTCTCTGCGTCTCCTGGAGATCTCCGCTGAATAGTCTTGAAATAAAAGTATCTTCTTGCCTTCATAGAGTAGGGGCGAGTGTTGGCGGTAAGCTCTGAGGAGCGAGATCTTGTCTCTAAAGTTTAGATACTTGATCATGACTTGTCGTGGTCCTCTTGTATTCTGCTGATCCTGGCTTGTAACACACACTCTATGCGCCCTTTCAACTGTGCATGGAATTTCATCTGCACTTAGTTTTAATAGCTCAGGTAAGGTGCGTTCCGCAAAAACCAGCAGACCTGAGCTGGAGACACTTTCTGCTAGCCCAACAATGTGCACGTTATTGCGTCGCGAGCGATTCTCCAAGTCATCTATCTTATTGACCAACAGCTTGTTTTTTGTCTCGAGTGATGCAACTTTTGCTGATGTCTCTCGCTGCCTTATTTCCTCATCACTCATTCTTTGTTCTATATGATGTAGCCTGGATGAGAAGCTTTTGAATTCCGATGAAAGAGAATCAAGGCCTGTCTGGAGTTGTTCCATCTTGGGGAGGAAGAGTGCCGAGATTTGTGTGACAATCGGATGGAAGTCTTACAAGTGTGTTTCAGAGCTTTCTATGGGTGCACTGTCTGTGGCTTGCATTTCAGCTGCCTGCTTTGTCTTTCGTTCTTGGTTTTTCTGTCTATTTGCCATACTGCCAGTAGTCTTGGCAAAGCTAGAATAATACTTCTGCATACACTTGTTGTAAGGTGTTGTCCCCTTCTCCGTGTACAGCTCGAATAGGGTAATGGGGCAGCTAGGTATGTGATCAGCTAGGCTGGGTTTCAGGTCAGTTCAATTCGCCCTCAAATGTAGCCAGGAGAAAGGAGAGCTTAAAAGGGGATCTCAGAAGAGGCGTTACTAAACTGGAGTGTCAGAGGTCTGGTACATACTTCTATTTTCAGTTAACCATAATGAATAACAGTTTGAACAGTGATCTGGGTCCTGTTAAAAGTAATTGTGTATTCATTAATTTGGATACTGCGCTGATAGTAAAGGCAACTCAGTATTTAGGTATATATATTCCCTCCTCCTTCTCTCCGTGCAACAGGCCCTGCTGCAAGCCAGTAACCCCACAGTTAGTAAGTTCCATCCAATTTAGTGTAATTAGAGTCCCATCCCCAGAGTCACATCCGCTTATGTGAGTTAAGAAAACTTTTTTTAATTTTTTCAGTGACGGATTGGTGAATAGTTCAGTACAGATGTTTACTAGGAAGCTTCTATATGTCCGCTTTGTCTAGTGGATGTATAGGAGCGTGTTGTACACGTGGGATAAGTGTCCCGCAGGCCCGGAGGGGAGGAGAGGTGGCAGAGTGAAAAAATAAACAGTGTGACCTGACAGGATTTGTTGCGCCAGTTACTTAGCTTCTGTTGCCGCTGTTAGTCCAGTAATCTTGTTTCTAAGTGTTTGCCTTTCAGCCGGAGTTGTTGCCTTCCTGATGTCTCAAGTTAAGTTGTTCTCTCTGAACTTGTTTTAAGATGGCGCTGTTTTCGCGCCTCTGTCTCTGACTTGTCCTCCTTCTGTGGCGAGGGTGATGTAATGACCCTCCACAATGAGGTCCCGCAAGATTCTGCTGCCCAGGCTGTTGTAGCTAGAGCCAGCTTGCAAGGGATAGCCGCGGGAGCTTTGTTACAGGAGTTTTTAATGAATATACTGCAGCGTTAGCCGGAGCTCTTCTCCCTCGTAATACCGGCATTAGGCAAATCCCATTAAAAAGATAGGATACGCAATTGATGTAAGGGGATTTGCGGTAAGCTCGAGTCGCAGAAGAAAAGTGAGCGGTACACCTGTACCTGCCAGACTCGTAATACCAGCGGGCATTAAAAAGCAGCGTTGTGACCTCTCAATGCTGCTTTTTAAGGCTAACGCAAGACTAGTAATCTAGCCGTAAGTTTCCTTTAATGGACATATTGTCAGACCCTATATACCCAGACTGAGGCCAGAACCATAATGCTAAAATCCAGTTACGCAGCTGAGGCTAACCTAAATATTTACTTAGTGATGACTAATAATTAGAGCTTGCGCTAGTAGTCCTTAAGCCCAACTTTTGAAGTTCTGAATTGGTTTCTGCTCATTTACAACACACAGTTGGGTTGGGCATTTTATGTATTTCAAGCTAAGTCATAGCTGAATTAACATTGCTGGAATCCGCCCCGACTATGCCCAGCCTTCTATACCAGAAAGGGTATGACTTTTTACCTTAGTCTCCTGGGGCAGTTCAGCTTACAACTAGGTAGCTTAAGTCATAAACCAATTCCAAAGATACATAGGGTAAGGTACATGTATCATACGGACCAGAGGTGTCCATACAACATAAATAACAACTTCTCTCCTACCAGTTATTAGGTCCATTTAATCATTCCACATATAGCATTAAAACATAGACTACTAAAACCTTGTCTGTGCTTCTATATATTTGAGAGTCCTCCAATTTTGCATGTGGTTCATCTCAGTTAGACTATATAGTCCTATTACACCCCCTGCTATATATACAGTATGTTGTAATGAGCTAGTTTATATTGTTTTTCCATAATTTCTACCAGATATCTAGTCACACTGAGATTTTATTCTTACTTTATATTACCTATTGCATATCCCATATGTGTTATTAGTTGCTATTTTCCTCACCCACTGTCAATCTCATTTGCAAATATCAGTAGCTATTTATTACTTATTAAAGTCTAAAAGTGACCATACCAAATACCAAATTTCCTCCTCCATATCTTATAAGTGTCAATGGGTACAAGAGTTGCCTTATATGACCAGTGAGGAAACATACTACATTCCTTAACTAATTAAACTATACAAGTATCAGAGTTTTTTTACTACTTTACAACTACTCATAACTCATTAACGGTCCAAGAGAGACCATATATATCATTTGAGATCCTCCCCAGTCTCATGTTTCATCATCAGGGTACAAGAGTGACCCAGTCCAGTTTGGGAGGTATTACAATTAGTGTTATATATTTTACAGTTAAAATTGCATCTCTTTGTTAAAGGGACAGTCTACACCAGAATTTTTATTGTTTTAAAAGATAGATAATCCCTTTATTACCCAATTCCCAGTTTTGCATAACCAACACAGTTATAATATTATACTTTTAACCTCTGTGATTATCTTGTATCTATGCCTCTGCAAACTGCCCCTTTATTTCAGTTCTTTTGACAGACTTGCAGTCTAGCCAATCAGTGCCTGCTCCCAGATAACTTCACGTGCACGAGCACAGTGTTATCTATATGAAATATGTGAACTAACACCCTCTAGTGGTGAAAAACTGTTAAAATGCAATCTGAAAGAGGTGGGCATCAAAGTCTAAGAAATTAGCAGATAAACCACCTAGGTTAAGCTTTCAACTAAGAATACCAAGAGAACAAAGCAAAATTGGTGATAAAAGTAAATTGGAAAATTGTTTAAAATCACATGCTCTATCTGAATCATGAAAGTTTATTTTGGCCTAGACTGTCCCTTTAAGATAATGTTATTACCCTAAGTAGTTCAGATTAAAGTATCATCCTACTATATATATCCTGATAAAGAGATACTACGGTAGTATATCCTGATAAAGAGGTACTACGGTAATCTTCTATAAAAATCTAAGGTATCAATGTAAAACTTGAAATGTATATATGTGTGACATACAAGTACTATAGTATATTATGTTTGCCCTAAGAATAGTTATCACAATACCCCACACATGTTACGTTTTTGTTTCTTTTATATAAGCTAAACTATTTGGTTTATGACAAGTCTCAGGAGTTTTATCTTTGTAATTAGATATGTTAATCTTGAAGTTACTCTTGTATTTTTTATTTTATTTTTAATAAAAGTTTGTCATCATATAGTGGGGATAATATTCATGATGTCATGCTATGAATAATGTATTGCTAAATACCTTAATAAGAAAACCTTGATTTAAAAAACAAACAAAAAACTACATTTAAAAGAACAGTTACACTCATAATAACACTAATAAAAATAATTTAAAATAAATTGCAATAAAAAGTTATAAGGCCTCAAACTTATGTATGGTGTATAATCTAGGTGCATTATTATACCCTCCTACACAATTAATCTTAGGAACGTCAGGTTCAATATTTACTTCCCAAGACAAATCTTCTTCTAAAATCATCATCACTTGAATCCTGGAATGAATTAGTTTTTCTAACCTGTAATACACGAGTAAGGGCAGAGTTATTACCTTTCCTACATATACACACCTCATCAGAAAGCTTGTCAACAGCAGAAAAATATTTCTTTAGGGTAAGGTAAGTCTGTTTACATCTAGTGATGTCGCGAACATAAAAATTTGGGTTCGCGAACGGCGAACGCGAACTTCCACAACTGTTCGCAAATGGGCGAACCGCCATAGACTTCAATAGGCAGGCGAACTTTAAAACCCACAGGGACTCTTTCTGGCCACAATAGTGATTGAAAAGTTGTTTCAAGGGGACTAACACCTGGACTGTGGCATACCGGAGGGGGATCCATGGCAAAACTCCCATGGAAAATTACATAGTTGATGCAGAGTCTGGTTTTAATCCATAAAGGGCATAAATCACCGAACATTCCTAAATTTTTTGGAATAACGTGCTTTAAAACATCAGGTATGATGTTGTATCGATCATGTAATGTAAGGGTTACATCCGCTTCACAGTGACAGACCAAACTCCCCGTTTAACGCACTGCAAACAACCGCAAACAGTCCATTTGCACAACCGCTAACTCCCCATTTGCACAAGGTTGGATACCAAGCTAGCCATGTCCCGTTCCTTGTCCTCACTGATGTCATTGAAGGTCTCTTCCTCCACCCAGCCACGTACAACACCAAGGGTCCCCGAAAGGTGACAACAAGCCCCCTGGGATGCCTGCTGTGTTTGGTCTTCCACCTCCTCAAAGCCACCTTCCTCCTCTGACTCCTCTTCTTCAGACTCCTCTCTCTGCATTATTATAAGGTGTGTTAAGTAGTACTATTCTTATCAGTTTAATCCCTGTTACGTCCCCTATCAGGGGACGTGTATATGGCATGGATTTTAGGAACCGAGAGATGGAAAAAGATGCTTGGTCGGTCCTCCTACTTCAAATTTGGGGCACTGCGCGTGCAATCTAATGTGCCACCAGATAGGAGTGGTGTGTTAAGTAGTTCTATTCCTATCAGTTTAATCCCTGTTATGTGCCTTTTTTTTGGTTTGGTTTTTGAAGCCACAGTGCAGCACCAGAGGCCAGAAAAATTAGGCATGTACACATGGCTGAAAAATTAGGTATTGTTGCAGCCGCTGCTGTAGCAGCGGCCAGAAAAATTAATGTTTGTTTCCCAGGCAGAAAGTGCCCTAAAACATTGCGGCTTGAACCCTAGTTGGTGGCGGATAAGTCACGCAAGTCATCCGGCATTCAGAGATAAAATACAGCAGCGTGTGGATCATTTTTAGTCCAAGGCAGCTCATCTCATCAGGCCTTTTTTAGTCAAATGTATCGCCCACTGTCAGTCCCTTCGGGATCCATCCCTCATTCATCTTAATAAAGGTGAGATAATCTAGACTTTTTTGACCTAGGCGACTTCTCTTCTCAGTGACAATACCTCCTGCTGCACTGAAGGTCCTTTCTGACAGGACAGTTGAAGCGGGGCAGGCCAGAAGTTCTATTGCAAATTGGGATAGCTCAGGCCACAGGTCAAGCCTGCACACCCAGTAGTCAAGGGGTTCATCGCTCCTCAGAGTGTCGATATCTGCAGTTAAGGCGAAGTAGTCTGCTACCTGTCGGTCGAGTCGTTCTCTGAGGGTGGACCCCGAAGGGCTGTGGCGATGAGTAGGACTTAAAAAGCTCTGCATGTCCTCCATCAACAACAATGTCCTCCATCAACAACACGTCTGTAAAGCGTCCTGCCCTTGCTGGCGTGGTCATGGGAGGAGGAGGATTACTTTCACCTCTTCCCCTGTTAGATTCCCGTTGTGCTGTGACATCACACTTATACGCTGTGTAAAGCATACTTTTTAATTTATTTTGGAACTGCTGCATCCTTTCTGACTTCCGGTAATTCAGTAACATTTTAGGCACTTTATGCTTATACCGGGGGTCTAGTAGCGTGGACACCCAGTACAGGTCGTTCTCCTTCAGCCTTTTTATACGAGGGTCCCTCAACAGGCACGACAGCATGAAAGACCCCATTTGCACAAGGTTGGATGCCAAGCTACTCATGTCCCGTTCCTCATCCTCAGTGATCTCACTGAAGGTATTTTCTTCCCCCCAGCCACGTACAACACCACGGGTACCAGATAGGTGACAACGAGCACCCTGGGATGCCTGTTGTGGTTGGTCTTCCTCCTTCTCCTCAAAGCCACATTCCTCCTCTGACTCCTCTTCCTCACAATCCTCTTCCAGCATTGCCGCAGGTCAAGCAAGCGATGCTAATAAGGCTGTTTTTGGTGGTGATGGTGACCACAACTCTTCCTCTTCACACTCATCTACGGCCTGATCCAGCACTCTTTGCAGGGCACGTTCCAGGAAGAAAACAAATGGTATGATGTCGCTGATGGTGCCTTCGGTGTGACTGACTAGGTTTGTCACCTCCTCAAAAGGATGCATGAGCCTACAGGCATTGCGCATGAGCGTCCAGTAATGTGGCAAAAAAATTCCCAGCTCTGCAGAGGCTGTCCTAGCACCCCGGTCATACAAATAGTCGTTAACGGCTTTTTCTTGTTGGAGCAGGCGGTCGAACATTAGGAGTGTTGAATTCCAATGTGTCGGGCTGTCGCAAATCAAGCGCCTCACTGGCATGTTGTTTCACCGCTGGATATCTGAAAAGTGCGCCATGGCCGTGTAGGAACGCCTGAAATGGCCACACACCTTCCTGGCCTGCTTCAGGACGTCCTGTAAGCCTGAGTACTTATGCACAAAGCGTTGTACGATCAGATTACACACATGTGCCATGCATGGCACATGTGTCAACTTGCCCATATTCAACGCCGCCACCAAATTTCTTCCATTGTCACAAACCACTTTGCTGATCTCCAGTTGGTGCGGAGTCAGCCACTCATCCACTGTGTGTTCAGGGTGGACAGGAGTGCTGGTCCGGTGTGACTCTCTGCTTTCAGACAAGTCAACCCCAAGACGGCGTGACACTGCCGTATCCGGGATGTGGAATAGTAACTGGGGAGCTAGGGGGTGCCGTTGATGTGGAGCAAGATGCAGCAGCAGAAGAGGACTCAGCTGAGGAGGTTATGGAAGAGGATGGAGTAGGAGGAGTAGAGAAGGTGGCAGCAGGCCTGCCTGCAAGTCATGGCGGTGTCACCAACTCCTCTGCAGAGCCACGCATTCCATGCTTGGCAGCCGTCAGCAGGTTTACCCAATGCGCAGTGTAGGTGATATACCTGCCTTGACCATGCTTTGTGATGTGCGATCATGTGCCTTCGCAAAGCAGTTGTACCTAGGTGGGTGTTGGACTTCCCACGACTCAGTTTCTTTTGGCACAGGTTGCAAATGGGATCGCTGTTGTCAGAGGCAGACACACAAAAAAAATGCCACACTGCTGAGCTCTGCAATGACGGCATTCTGGTGGTGGCAACAGCATGCGTTGATTGGCGTGCTGTCTGGCTGACCCCAGGTGCCGATGCATGCTGTCTGACTGTGCCACTAGCTCCTTGCGACAACCTCCCCTGCTTCCAACTCGTCTCCTCCTCGTCTCTGTCTCCCCATCTGAACTTTCCCCCTCTTCTTCTTCTCTTCTAGCGGGAATCCACAGACGCATCGTCATCATCAACCGCTTCACTTGTATCTGACAACTCAGCAAAGGAAGCAGCAGCAGGTACAACATCATCATCATCACACCGTACGTCCATGTGTGTAATGCTGCCTGACTGAGACATATCCCTGTTATCTACAACCTCTGGCAATAATGGTTGCGCATCACTATCACTCATTTCTTCCAACTGATGTGTAAATAACTCCTCTGACAGATCAAGTGAAGAAGCTGTGGTGCTAGTGTTGGTGGCAGGCGGGTGAGTGGTAACTTGAGAGGTGCCCGAAGCTAAGCTGGAGGAGGATGGTGCGTCAGGTTCAGAGCGGAAGCTGTAAAAGATTGGGTGTCCTGTGTCAGCCAGTCAACTATGTCCTCAGAACTGTTCGAGTTCGGGGTACGTTGTCTCTGAACACTGGGCATTATTCAAGGGCCAAAGGGAATCACAGCACCACGAACACAACGGCCCCTGCGGGGTGGCCTGCCTCTGCCTGTCATTTTTTTTTTCGATTAGTGATACTATGAGTGCAAGCTACTGTGACAACAGATATGAGTGGCACTGTGCACTGGCAGAAGTTGCCAGAGTAGATGCTGTAGGCCTGACACACACGCTTGCAGATACTAACTGCTATTCAATCTATTACAGTCATGTAATATGTTACACCAGATATGAGTTGCACTGGGGTGACACTGTGCCCTGGCAGGCACTGAAATGCACACGTGTGATGGAAACTGACTGCTATTATTTAACAAAGTCAAAAAAGTGTTGTTTTTTTTTAAATGTACACTAATGCTACACCAGATATGAGTTGCACTGGGGTGACACTGTGCCCTGGCAGGCACTGAAACGCACACGTGTGAAGGAAACTGACTGCTACTATTTAACAAAGTCAAAAAAGTGTTGTTGTTTTTTTTAAATGTACACTACTGTTACACCAGATATGAGTGGTGGCACTGGTCAAGTGGGCACAGTATACGCTGTGAGCCTGACACACACGCTGGCAGGCAGGCAGGCAACTGCAATTAGATTACACAGGAAAAAAAAAGACTGATGTTCTAGCCCTAAAAAGGGCTTTTTGGGGTGCTGTCCTTACAGCAGAGATCAGATGAGTCCTTCAGGACTGTAGTGGACACTGAATACACTAGCCTAGCTATCGATTTCCCTATTAAATCAGCAGCAGCTACACTGTCCCTCCTCTCACTAAGAATGCAGCTTCCAAATGAATCTAAAATGGATGCTGTCCAGGAGGTGGGAGGGTCTGCTGCTGATTGGCTGGAATGTGACTGCTGACTGTGAGGTACAGGGTCAAAGTTTTACTCAATGATGACGAATAGGGGGTGGATCGAACATCGCATATGTTTGCCTGCCGCGGCGAATGCGAACATGCTATGTTCGCCGGGAACTATTTGCCGGCAAACTATTCGCGACATCACTTTACATCAACCATTGTTTTAAACAAATTGAAGTTACAAGTGGAGGAATAACCCAAACCAAAGCCCAAGAAGACCATCTTTTGAGCTTCAGATAGCTCATAATCAGAGAGGTTGATCACATGGTTGGTTTGTACTTCATTTGTGAACTTTTCCCTCTCCGTAGATATCTGTCTTGTGCTGTTAAGTTCTTGCCTCCCACTCCTGACTTCTTGTGGGATGAGAAAAAAAGCTGTTCCATATGTTATCTGTCATAACTGGGAATGGTATCTATAGCTTTTGCTTTGACCACCAATGCTTGAAAATCATTGACAGCACAAGATCTCACTTATAATGTGGATTAACTGGTTACCCTCAGTATCCCTTGTATGTTAATCAAATTACAGTTACCTAAACAAGCCACAAAATCATCTCCTGACTCACTGTCAAAAAAGGTTGCATGCTTGTTAACATTAATACCAGACCATTTTGTTCCTGTACCTCTGGACCTAGACCTGCTTCTGTTCTGGCGTTTCCTAGTTAGATCTCTGTTTACTATTCCAAATGTAAACAGAATTGGGATCGTAGTCAGACTGGTCACGTACATACTTGGTGTGCTTGATTTTTTTTGATTTTTTTTATTGAGGTCATTCCAAAATAGTTAGAAACACGAAACACATATTGAATATGAGGTTATCTATAAGAACTCATACAGCAATACAATCATATAATACAATATGTATGGTTACATAGATATGAAGATTAACGATAATAATTGAGCTGGAGGTCTCATAAACAAACAAAGAGAGGGCGCAGGGAGCTACAATGTTCTCCAGCTAAATGAATAGTACTGAAACCAATATGCAGTTATACCTCCTGTGAATAAAGAGGCCACTCTTGGGTCTATAAGACCTAATGGGAGGTCTTGGAGCAGGTCTAGGGGTCACTTTTGAACCCTTGGATAAATTAAACAGAAAATGTAACCTGCATATTGATAAAGCATGACAACATACCATTGTAAGGTGGGTTTACTAAAGGCAAGCTGCCCACAAGATTTTAAACTATGGATATAATAAATAGTATAAGAAAAATTCAAATAAATATATTGCTTTAGTAAGACAACGGATTAACAGTATACTGTTTTTATGTTCCGATACCTTTCAATAAATGCCTACATAGCTAAATAATCATAATTCAACAAATAGCTCTGTAATTTGAGGTATGATCAAGGCGTAGAAAGACAAACTGTACAGTAAAAAGTACAAACATGGTGGTACACAGCAATTACAACTGAGCTCAGCACATAGCTAGATAACTAAGTTACTATGTGATAAAAGGGAGAATATAATACATCTACCCTACTATAGAATATGTAATTACAGTGCTAATTATTATGATAATCCATGTTGAACTGCCTCAGCCGCAGACAGTCCAGCAGCAAGAGGAAAGAAAATGATATAACAGGACTTGGGACTAACTTCAGTTTGTACAGTAGAATTGTACATGCTATGGGGGCAATTAGGGAGATTATGGCATGCTAACAAGTAAAGCAAAAATAAGGGAATCAATACTATACCCAATTAAAATGACGGGGTAAAGCCCCCCAAAAAATAGCATCAAGAAAAAAGAAGGCACCGCAATATTGCAAAATCAAGGACACCTCCCTAAGGATAGAAAACAAATTGATGTACTCACAAATTGTGAAACACTCAGGTAGTGCTAGTGTATATATAAAGATTAAGTGAGAAAATTATCATTGCAATAACAGATTTTTTATTCTCCTATTATAATTACTGTGTTTCCTTTCTTTAGGTCTTGGTGCCTGTTCTTGCTAATAAGAAAAATCACAAGTCTTTGCCGTATTTTGTTTCACAAGACATGGAGCATCATGTGGAATATATGAAGAATAAGATACACGTTGTAAAAGGTCTTTTATCTGGAAAGACCCTTCTACCCATCCCTACAGTTGCAACACTTAATGAACCAAGCATAAATTGTACATATAACAAGTAAGAATTAAATTAAATGTAAATTGCAGTAACTGAAGCTTTATTAAATGCATAATTGTCCAATCAGTGTTTAATTTTACAGGAAAAAGTCCACTGCTGTTTATAGAATATACAATTTTATTTATAACCTCCACTTTAGGCTTCAGCCTGTAATGCGCTATTAACAAAATATATTGTGCTTCTTGGTACCTTTGTGGGAAACTGGACATACCGCTACCAGGTTGTAGTATAATCAGGGCTCAAAATTTCAAGCCCTAAGCTATAAGCCAGCCCAAAATGTTACTACTCTCCACTCTTGATCCCACCCACTACCCAAAAATACCACACCCACTAACCCAACCCCTCTTTGCATATGTTTAGCCAATGTGAAACACCTTATTGTGCAGTCATTTTAATATTATTTTTGTTTTATACCATAAATTAAATACTATACAAACAGTAATAAATTAACAAAATGAAGTGCATAGCAGTTAGCAACATCAACTAGGGTTCTGGGGAAGGCAACAGCTGGACAGAAAACGGAGAGAAAGCAGAGACTGTTGACATAAATGTGAGGTCATAGCAGACCTGGAAAAATTGTTTTATAATGATCATCTCTCATCTATCTTTCTCCACTCCCTCCTCTCTTCAGTCTCTCTTTTACCCCCTCCCTTCTCTCTCAGGCTGTATCTTCTCTTTACACTCTTTCTCTCTTCTCTCTCTTAACTCCTTTTTTTTTCTCCACTCTTTCTTAATGCTATATTTTTCTCTACTTTTCCTCTCCAATCTCTCTCTGCCCCATTTTACCCTCTCAGAAATAACAGTCTAAGCACTAATGGGGTCCCTATAACCCTAGAGTAATAAGATATCCTTGCCTTTTCATGGATATACAGTGGGGCAAAAAAGTATTTAGTCAGCCACCAATTGTGCATGTTCTCCCACTTAAGAAGATGAGAGAGGCCTGTAATTTTCAGCATAGGTATACATCAACTATGAGAGACAAAATGTGGAAACAAATCCAGACAATCACATTGTATGATTTGGAAAGAATTTATTTGCAAATTATGGTGGAAAATAAGTATTTGGTCAATATCAAAAGTTCATCTCAATACTTTGTAATATATCCTTTGTTGGCAATGACAGAGGTCAAACGTTTTCTGTAAGTCTTCACAATATTGTCACACACTGTTGCTGGTATTTTGGCCCATTCCTGCATGCAGATCTCCTCTAAGCAGTGATGTTTTGGGGCTGTCGCTGGGCAACACGGACTTTCAACTCCCTCCAAAGTTTTTTTGTGGGGTCAAGATCTCGAGACTGGCTAGGCCACTCCAGGACCTTGAAATGCTTCTTACGAAGCCACTCCGTTGCCCGGGCAGTGTGTTTGGGATCATTGTCATGCTGAAAGACCCAGCCACGTTTCATCTTCAATGCCCTTGCTGATGGAAGGAGGATTGCACTCAAAATCTCACAATACATGGCCCCATTCATTCTTTCATATACATGGATTAGTCGTCCTGTTCCCTTTGCAGAGAAACGGCCCCAAAGCATGATATTGCCACCCCCATGCTTCACAGTAGGTATGGTGTTCTTTGGTTGCAACTCAGCATTCTCTCTTCTCCAAACACGACGAGTTGTGTTTCTACCAAACAGTTCTACTTTGGTTTCATCTGACCATATGACTTTCTCCCAATCCACTTCTGGATCATCCAAATGCTCTCTAGCATATTTCAGACGTGCCCGGACATCTACTGGCTTAAGCAGGGGGACACGTCTGGCACTGCAGGATCTGAGTCCCTGGCGGCGTAGTGTGTTACTGATGGTAGCCTTTGTTATATTGGTCCCAGCTCTCTGCAGGTCATTCACTAGGTCCCCCTGTGTGGTTCTGGGATGTTTGCTCACCGTTCTTGTGATCATTTTGACCCCACGGGGTGAGATCTTGCGTGGAGCCCCAGATCGATGGAGATTATCAGTGGTCTTGTATGTCTTCCATTTTCTAATTGTTGCTCCCACAGTTGATTTCTTCACACCAAGCTGCTTGCCTATTGCAGATTCAGTCTTCCCAACCTGGTGCAGGTCTACAATTTTGTTTCTGGTGTCCTTCGACAGCTCTTTGGTCTTCACCATAGTGGAGTTTGGAATGTGACTGTTTGAGGTTGTGGACAGGTGTCTTTTATACTGATAACAAGTTCAAACAGGTGCCATTAATACAGGTAATGAGTGGAGGACAGAGGAGCCTCTTAAAGAAGAAGATACAGGTCTGTGAGAGCCAGAAATCTTGCTTGTTTGTAGGTG
The DNA here is from genome assembly GCF_027579735.1 of Bombina bombina. NCBI lineage: Eukaryota > Metazoa > Chordata > Amphibia > Anura > Bombinatoridae > Bombina > Bombina bombina. Next base: position 342,012,727 of record NC_069503.1, read on the forward strand.
ACCAAATACTTATTTTCCACCATAATATGCAAATAAATTCTTTCCAAATCAGACAATGTGATTGTCTGGATTTGTTTCCACATTTTGTCTCTCATAGTTGAGGTATACCTATGATGAAAATTACAGGCCTCTCTCATCTTCTTAAGTGGGAGAACTTGCACAATTGGTGGTTGACTAAATACTTTTTTGCCCCACTGTATAATATCACTTTAGATAATATTTGTAGACCATCCCTCACTAACTTTTACTTGCCACTGTAACATTTCCACTCACCAATGGCTACTGGCTATTGGACATTTTGAGCCCTGGTATAATTGTTTGTCCAAACTGCTACAATATTTTATACAAGTGTCTCTCACTGTCAAATATTAAATTCTAGTTATCCAACGATTTTCAGTTAGAGTTGTACTCTTTAGCCCTAACTTGCTATATATTTTAATATAGCTAAATTTATAAAGAAAAAAAAATCTAACAATTATTGCCCAAAATGCAGCACAATAATTCTCAGCTCTAGCTAGTATAAGACAACCAAATATCAATCTTATGTAGAGAAACTGACAGCTTATATTTTTTCTTAAAACTTATACAACCTTTTATGTAAGATTTTATTTTGTTTACAATTATATTGTTTTGATTGGGGTCCTCTAGGAAGCTCTTGTGCTGGTAGGTTTGCTGTAAGGGATAATATGTTTAAACTGGTCTAGAGAGAGTAATAAGTTAATTTAAGGGGTAGCACCTGGCCAATTAGGGTTAACAACAGTGGGACATGTGATATAGAATTATTAAAGTGAGGGGTCATAATTAGGTTTAATGCTTATTTTGGGGTTCTGGAGGTAAAGGATTATTTAAGGCATAGTGGCCTGTATGTTTAGGGTTAATGGGCTAATTGTTGATGAAACGCTGACACCTATAGGTGCAGTTGTTAACCCATCTTCCTTTGACCTAAACACATTTCCTTTATACCTGCTGCTGCTGTTATGAAGCACTTGTATCAAGAGGTTGTTATGAAGCTCATAAAAATGCTTTTTAGACTTCTCATATAAAGTAGCGGAAAGCCATTTTATTGAGAACTGTCTATTAGGGGTTTGGTTGTTTTTGCCACAACATCATTTTGATCCTTCGAGAGAGACACAATTATTTGCAAAATGATTTACTGGTATTTACCAGTCCTGTCACAAATTATTGCAGCAAAATTGTGATCAATCCCATAGACATTAATGGTAAAAGGAGAATTTAGCACTGAGAGATAAAGTGAAAGGTAGAATAAGATGAGGAGAAATAAATGGGAAATGGGAGAAGAAACAAAGAAATACTTGAGAAAAGGTATTTGTTGCAAAACACCTTTTGCTTAATTGCTGCTACCTTTTCTACAAATACATTTCTAGGTTAGAGACAATGGCCTCTATTTATCAAGCTGTCAACCGCAAATACGTTGGAATTCCGCAGCGTATTTGTGGCGAGTCTGATTCGCCGTAGTTATCAAACCCTACAAACTGGCAAAAGTAGAATATAGTGACGTAACATACAATCCGCCGGACTCAGATCGATGGTTACGTCACTACAGATGTTCCGAACGCAAGTTCGGCACAATCTGACTACTTTTGGAAGTTATCAAAAAACTAGCAGGTATGCTCGCCACTATTCCAGCCCAGCGTACCTGGTTTTCAATCCACCGCCCTGGAAGCGGCGGATGCCATAGGAATCAATGGGAGTCTGACAGCAGCGAAAGCTCATGTTCGCTGCTGCTCGATATCCCATTGATTCCTATGGGAACGTCTACACCTAACATGTACCCCGAGTCTAAGCACCCCTAATCTCCCGCCCCCTACACCGCCGCCACCTACATTATACTTATTAACCCCTAAACCGCCGCTCCCAGAGCCCGCCGCAACTAAATAAAGTGTTTAACCCCCTAAACCGCCGCTCCCGGAGCCCACCGCCACCTACATTAAATTTATTAACCCCTAATCTGACCCCCCTACACCGCCGCCACCTACATTTAAATTTATTAACCCCTAATCTGACCCCTCTACACCGCCGCCACCTACATTAAATTTAATAACCCCTAATCTGACCCCCCTACACCGCTGCCACCTACATTAAATTTATTAACCCCTAAACCTAAGTCTAACCCTAACCCCCCAAATATAATTTAAATAAATCTAAATAAAATTCCTAGCATTAACAAAATTATTCCTATTTAAAACTAAATATTTACCTATAAAATAAACCATAAGATAGCTACAATATAACTAATTGTAGCTAGCTTAGGGTTTATATGTATTTTACAGGCAAGTTTGTATTTATTTTAACTAGGTAGAATAGTTACTAAATAGTTATTAACTATTTAATAACTTCCTAGTTAAAATAAATACAAAAGTACCTGTAAAATAAAACCTAACCTAAGTTACAATTACACCTAAAACTACACTATAATTAAATTGATTCCCTAAATTATAATAAATTAATTACAATTAAATAAAATTAACTAAAGTACAACCCCCCCCCCACTAAATTACAGAAAATAATAAAATAATTTAAACTAATTACACCTAATCTTATCCCCCTAATAAAATAAAAAAGCCCCCCAAAATAATAAAAATCCCCACCCTATACTAAATTACAAATAGCCCTTAAAAGGGCCTTTTGCGGGGCATTGCCCCAACGTAATCAGCTCTATTACCTGTAAAAAAAAAAAAAAGACAATACCCCCCCCCCAACATTACAACCCACCACCCACGCACCCAACCCTACTCTAAAACCCACCCAATCCCCCCTTAATAAAACCTAACACTACCCCCCTGACGATCAACCTACCTTGAGACGTCTTCACCCAACCGGGCAGAAGTGGTCCTCCAGAGGGTCCGAAGTCTTCATCCTATCCGGGCAGAAGAGGTCCTCCAGACGGGCAGAAGTCTTCATCCAGGTGGCATCTTCTATCTTCATCCATCCGGAGCGGAGCGGGTCCATCTTCAAGACATCCGACGCGGAGCATCCTTCCAGGCCGACAACTACCTGACAAATGAATAGTCCTTTAAATGACGTCATCCAAGATGGCGTCCCTTGAATTCCGATTGGCTGATAGAATTCTATCAGCCAATTGGAATTAAGGTAGGAAAAATCCGATTGGCTGATCCAATCAGCCAATAGGATTGAGCTTGCATTCTATTGGCTGTTCCAATCAGCCAATAGAATGCAAGCTCAATCCTATTGGCTGATTGGATCAGCCAATAGGATTGAACTTCAATCCTATTGGCTGATTGCATCAGCCAATAGGATTTTTCCTACCTTAATTCCGATTGGCTGATAGAATTCTATCAGCCAATCGGAATTCAAGGGACGCCATCTTGGATGAAGTCATTTAACCCTTTAAGGACACAGCTTTCTGTTTGCTCAATTGTTTTATGACGGAAAAATTCCGTCATATGTCCTTAAGAGGTTAAAGGAATATTCATTCATCGGGTAGTCGTCGGCCTGGAAGTATGCTCCGCGTCGGATGTCTTGAAGATGGACCCGCTCCGCTCCGGATGGATGAAGATAGAAGATGCCGCCTGGGTGAAGACTTCTGCCCGTCTGGAGGACCTCTTTTGCCCGGAGAGGATGAAGACTTCGGACCCTCTGGAGACCACTTCTGCCCAGTTGGGTGAAGACGTCTCAAGGTAGGGTGATCTTCAGGGGGGTAGTGTTAGGTTTTATTAAGGGGGGATTGGGTGGGTTTTAGAGTAGGATTGGGTGTGTGGGTGGTGGGTTGTAATGTTGGGGGGGGGGGGTATTGTCTTTTTTTTTTACAGGTAATAGAGCTGATTACTTTGGGGCAATGCCCCGCAAAAGGCCCTAAGGGCTATTTGTAATTTAGTATAGGGCGGGAATTTTTATTATTTTGGGTGGCTTTTTTTATTTTATTAGGGGGAGTAGGTGTAATTAGTTTTAAATTCTTGTAATTATTTTATTATTTTCTGTAATTTAGTGTTTGTTTGTTTTTGAACTTCAGTTAATTTTATGTAATTGTAATTAATTTATGGAATTAATTTAATGATAGTGTAGTGTTAGGTGTAATTGTAACTTAGGTTAGGTTCTATTTTACAGGTACTTTTGTATATATTTTAACTAGATAGGTATTAAATAGTTAAAGGGACACTGTACCCAAATTTTTTATTTTGTGATTCAGATAGAGCATGCAATTTGAAGCAACTTTCTAATGTACTCCTATTATAAAATTTTCTTCATTCTCTTGGTATGTTTATTTGAAAAGCAAAAAAGTTTAGATGCCGGCCCATTTTTGGTGAACCTGGGTTGTCCTTGCCGATTGGGCAGCACCAATAAACAATTGCTGTCCATGGTTCTGAACCACAAATTTGCTAGCTCCTCAGCTTAGATGCCTTCTTTTTCAAATAAAGATATCAAGAGAACGAAGAAAAATTTATAATAGAAGTAAATTAGAAAGTTGCTTAAAATTGCATGCTCTATCTGCATCACAAAAGAAAAAATTTGGGTACAGTGTCCCTTTAATAACTATTTAATAACTATGCTACCTAGGTAAAATAAATACAAACTTGCCTGTAAAATAAAAATAAATCCTAAAATAGCTACAATGTAACTATTAGTTATATTGTAGCTAGTTTAGGGTTTATTTTACAGGTAAGTATTTAGTTTTAAATAGGAATAATTTATTTCATGATAGGAATATTTATTTAGAATTTAAATTATATTTAAGTTAGGGGGTGTTAGGGTTAGACTTAGGTTTAGGGGTTAATAAATTTAATATAGTAGCGGTGACGTTGGGGGCGGGAGATTAGGGGTTAATAAATTTAATGTAGGTGGCGGCGGTGTAGGGGCTCAGATTAGGGGTTAATAAATTTAATGTAGGTGGCGGCGGGGTCTGTGAGCGGCGGTTTAGGGGATAAACACTTTATTTAGGTGCGGTGGGCTCCGGGAGTGGCGGTATAGGGGTAAAACAGTATAGTATAGTGTGGGTGCTTAGTGACAGGGTAGCAAGAAAGCTGCGAATAAGCTGAAGAGCAGCGAGATCGATGACTGTTAGTTAACAACAGTCCGCTGCTCATCGCTCCGTACTTGGTGTGCGGCTTTTTGACAGCTTTCTTGATAATTTTGGCGAACGTATTCAGGTCCGCGGCAGCGATGTTAGGCGATCTTAGGCGAGCGTATTGGTGCCATCAAATGCAAGAAAGTTGACAGCTTGATAACTAGAAGCCAATGGATATCTGACAAGGAAAATGATCTTGAAATGAAAGAAGCTGCCTTGTCTCATCTACATCCCCACAGTCTCCGCCATATTGGCCTTTTTAAACCCCCAAGAAGGAACATTCTGCATAGTAGAAAACCTTAAAATGCACTTTCATTATTTTGCCATATTTTTTGTCATTTAGATTGAAACTTTTTGTTAAAACAAAGTGGTTAAGAGCAACATTTTTAGCATTTTTATTGCTTTTTAAAAATGCGTTTTGTGCTCAGATTTTTTTTTTTGTAATGCAGTGATTAAGTTCTAATTTAGATATAAAAACACTTTAATATCCTATTCCTTCCATAAGGCAGGGAGAGTCCACGACTTCATTCTTTACTGTTGGGAAATGCAACACCTGGCCACCAGGAGGAGGCAAAGACACCCCAGCCAAAGCTTAAATATCCCTCCCAGTTCCCCTATCCCCCAGTCATTCTTTGCCTTTTATCACTATAAGGGGTGGCAGAGAAGTGTCAGAAGATTTGGATAGTCCTGTAATCGGTATGTTCCCTTCAAGAAAGGACTGGAGTTTTAAGTAGTCATGTCAAACTCTCAGTGAGAGTATTGATGAAAGTTAGAGTCTGGAGATGCAGGGAAAGTTTTTCTGCAAACTCATCCAGACTGCCGCCTAACAGCTCCCGGGCAATCAGTGTTGACTAGTTTCACTGCTTGCTGTTAAACACTCAAGTCCATGTCAGAGGCGTCGCTGCAAGACTGTCACACTTGAGAGGCTGTGCCTGTTCCACAGCATGGATCCTGGAGGGTAAGACCGTTTTTTATATACATTTTTGCTATACAGGGTTACAGTGTAGCCTCGATAGGATCAAGGGTTAATATCTCCTTCAGGGAGATTATTTGAACAGCAAGGGGTTATTTATAACTGCCTTAATGTGAGAGTTTTTGGACTCACAGACTGTGTGCTTTTGGCTTGGAACAAACAGGTTTCACTTAAGTTTTTTTGTGTTGCGCAGCTCATAATAGCTTGGCACCTTTTTATAGCAGGTGAAGTCCTGTCCTACGTGACCGGGTGCAGTCTTTTTTTTTTTTTCCTAAGATCGTGCTGCGAAAATCGCTCCTAAGGAGAGCATTTTCTCTGTTAGCTGTCTGGGTCTAGGAAGTGGTGAGTGCCCCAGCCATTGGTATTATAAAGGTGACGTTTTTTTGAATAAAGTGTTTACTTTTTTTCTGTCCTTCTGTGAATATATCCTAGCTATGGAGACTCATATTACATTAGAAGGGTTCACTCCTTCTGTACTGATTAATAATTCCTGTTTATATTGTGAGGATGCCGTGGTTTGCCCGCCTGCTAAATTTTGTTCCATTTGCCTAAGCACTGTTATAAAGTCTAAAAAGGGAGACAAGCCTGCTAATACTGATAGCGCTATTAACCCCTCTGAGACGTCTACCTCTCATGAATCTGGGTCCCGAGAGATTACTACCCTTTCTACCCTACTCGCTCCACATGTAGTTCTCCGCGGCTCACCTAATCCTTCATCTGGAGGGGTCTTTTTTTCCTGCAGACTTTATTGCCCAGTTTGGTGGTGTCTGCGGCCCTGAGTGCCTTACCTCACTCTAACAAACGCAAGAGAAAGGTTAAACATATTTCTCCTGACTTAATTATTTATTAATCTATAAATGTATTATTTAGTAATCTAAATATTTGTCGGATTTAGCTACTATGTCCCAGCAATCCGAGGATGAGTTAACCTCTGTAGCTTCAGAGGATGAACTTTCTGAGTAGTAGATTTCAGTTTCTAAACCTCCTTCAGCGGAGGAACCCTCCTTTAGATTTAAAATTGAGCATCTGCGTTTTTTATTAAAGGAGATTCTGTCTACGCTAGAGGTTCCAGAGGCTACTCTCCCTGAGGAACCTAAGATCCCTAAATTAGACATTGTTTATGAAGACAGGAAGGTCCCTCTGACTTTTCCTGTGGCGAACATTTTTAGTAACAAAAGGGAAAGAATAGGAACTTCTTTCCCCCCCCTCGTCTACTTTTTAAAAATGTATTCCCGTTCCCTGAGACTCAATTAGACTTATGGGGCTCCATCCCTAAGGTGGATGGCACTATTTCTACGCTGGCTAAGTGTACTACTATACCACTGGAGGATAGTTCCTCTTTTACAGAGCCTATGGATAAGAAAATGGAAAACTTTCTGAGAAAGATGTTTAACATACAGGGTTTTTATTTCAACTGTCGGCAGCTGTAGCCGCTTTTGCTGGAGCAGCTACCTACTGGTGCGACACTCTGTCTGAGCTCATTGAGGTGGAGACTCCCCTCAAGGATATTCAGGAGAGAATTAAGGCTCTGAGAATTGCTAACTCCTTCATCTGTGATGCGAATATGCAGATTATTCACACAAATGCAAAGGCTTCTGGCTTTGTGGTCTTAGCCTGGTTGAAGTCTTGGTGTGCGGATATTACTTCTAAATCCAGACTCCTTTCTCTTCCTTCCAAGGGGAAGATTTTATTTGGTCCAGGGCGGGACTCCATTATTTCTATGGTTACCGGAGGGAAAGGTGCCTTCCTACCGCATTACAAGAAAATAGGCCTAAGGGATGGCAATGGTTTAATTTTCGTTCCTTTAATTCTGACAAATCATGATGGCAATCCTCCTCCAAGTCCGAGCAGCCCTAGAGTACTTGGAAGCCGACTCAGTCCTTGAATAAGTCCAAACAGACTAAGAACCCCGCCGAGAATAAATTGGCATGAAGGGGCGGCCCCCGATCCGGGATCAGATCGAGTAGGTGGGAAAATTGTCTCTTTTATCAAGCGCTTGGTTCCAGGATGTACAGGATACTTGGGTCCTAGAGGTTGTATCTCAAGGATACAGGATAGGATTCAAGTCTCATCCGCCAAGGGGCAGATTCCTTCCCTCCAGTCTGTATACAAGACCAGAAAAGAGGGCTGGCTTCTTAGGTTGTGTAAGGGATCTCTTCTCTCTAGGAGTAGTTGTCCTGGTACCTACAGCAGAAAGAGGTTTGGGGTTTTATTCAAACATTTTCGTGGTTTTAAGAAGGAGGGAACTTTTCATCCAATTCTGGACCTAAAGTGCCTAAACAAGTTTCTGTGTTCCCTTTTTTAAGATGGAGACAATACGGTCAATCTTTCCTCTGGTTCAGGAAGGACAGTTTATGACCACAATAGACCTGAAGGATACATACCTTTATGTCCCGATACACAGGGAACATTTCGAGTTCCTGAGATTTGCCTTTCTGGACCAACACTTCCAGTTCATAGCTCTTCAGTTTGGCCTAGCTACTGCTCCAAGTATATTTTTTGAAGGTTTTAGGGGCTCTTCTAGCCATTGCCAGAACATGAGGAATTGCAGTAGCGCCTTACCTGGATGATATCTTGGTACAGGCACCATCTTTTCGTCTAGTGGAAGAACACTTGGAGTCCCTTCTCAGTCTTCTTCGCTCACCCAAGATAAACTTGGAAAAGAGTTCTCTTACTCCAAGTACAAGGGTGAATTTACTGGGGACAATAATAGACTCCATATCAATGAGAATATTCCTCACTGATCAGAGATGTTGCAAGCATGTCTTGCCCTCCAGGCCTACTTGAGACCCTCAGCGGCTCAGTGTATGGAGGTGATTGGACATCATTCCTTTTGCAAGATTCCATCTGAGACCCTTACAACTATGCATGCTGAGACAATGGAATGGTGACCATTCAGATCTGTCTCAACAGATCGTGCTGGACAACCTGTATAGAGACTTTCTCTCTTGGTGGCTCTGTTCAGATTATCTGTCCCAAGGCACGTGCTTCTTGAGACCGTCCTGGGAGGTTGTGACTATGGACGCAAGCCTTACCGGCTGGGGAGCCGATTGGGGTGCCAAGAAGGCACAAGGTCTGTGGACTCCTATTAATGCCTTGAAGGCTTTGCCCTTTCTGAGTTTGTCCCAGCTTATCAGATTCCAATTAAACAATATAACCTCGGTTGTCTACATCAACCATCAGTGGGGAACGAGAGGTTCCTTAGCAATGAGAGAAGTATCTCAGATAATAGAGTGGGTGAAGTCTCACAGATGTACGCTGTCAGCGATTCACATTCCTGGTGTGGACAACTGGGAAGCGGACTTCCTCAGCAGGCAATCTTTTCACCCGGGGGAATAGTCTCTCCACCCCGAGGTGTTTGCAGAGATATGCAGCGAGTGGGGGATGCCAGAGATAGATCTCATGGCATCACGCGTTAACACCAAGCTACCAATGTACGGGTCGAGGTTGAGGGATCCTCAGGCGGAATTGATAGATGCCCCATTAGTACCATGGAGGTTCAGACTCATATCTTTTTCCACCATTACCGCTTCTCCCTCCTGTGGTGGTGTCAGGGTTTTTCCCTGTTTTGTATGCCATGTGCTGCTGACAGCCATTTTACTCACCTCTCTTGCTGACTATGGTGCATTGTGGGGGATGCTGCTCATTTCCTGCACTTCCTTTTATGACCAGAGTGATGTGCATCATCTGTGTGAGACAGGATGCAGTCTCAGAATTGTGATGTCATCACTTATTATTTAAAGGGCCTCTGTTCAGTATGCTTTGCCTTTGCGTTGTCTCAGACCTGTTTGTGAGAGTTCCTGTGTATTACCTGGCTGTTTGACGTCCTTCCTGGTTCCTGATCCCTGGCTTGTTCCTGACTCTGCTGTTTTCCTTGTTCCTGATTCCGGCTCGTCTGACTACTCGCTTTGGCTCCTGACTCAGCTTGTCTGACTTCCAGCTCTGGTTTTGACTCCTGGCTTGTTATTTGACTTGTGGACTTTTTATTATTTTTTTTTTATTAATAAAGGTGTGATTATTTTTGCACTTCTCATCTCAGTCTGATTCCTGGCACCCTGACAGGTGGCTCGCATCAAGCAGGAGCGATCATCAGTGATTCTGATTGCTCTATCGTGGCCGCGACACGGTTTGCTGATCTGGTGGGGATGTCCTCATCTTCTCAGTGGTGGTTACCTTGTCGCAGAGATCTGCTCATACAAGGTCCCTTCATTCATCAAAATCTAGATTATCTGAGGCTGACTGCGTGGAGATTGAGCGCTTAGTCTTAGCCAAGAGAGGTTTTTCTGAGAGTGTTATCGACACTCTGGTTCAAGCTCGTAAGCAAGTTACGCATAGTATCTACCATAAAGTGTGGAGGATTTGTACTGGTGTGAAAAGTGTGGTTTTTCCTGGCACAAGGTTAAGGTTGCCAGAATTTTTTATCTATTCTCCAGGATGGACTGGAGAAGGGACTATCTGCAAGTTCCCTGAAGGGACAGATATCGGCCCTGTCGGTGTTACTGCACAAGAGATTGGCTGAGCTTCCTAATGTGCAGTCCTTTGTTAAGGCTCTGACTAGGATCCAACCTGTGTTTAGATCTGGGGCTCCGCCTTGGAGGCTAAATCTTGTTCTTAGTGTTTTGCAGCAGCCTCTGTTTGAGCATATGCATGCTGTTGACCTTTAAGTTGTTATCTTGGAATGTTCTTTTTTTGCTGGCTATTGCCTCTGCGTGCAGAGTTTCTGAGATTTCTGCTTTACAGTGTGACTCCCCTTATCTTGTTTTCCATGCTGATAAGGTGGTTTTACATACTAAATTAGGGTTCCTCCCTAAGGTGGTGTCGGACCATAACATTAATCAAGAAATTGTTGTTCCTTCCTTGTGTCCTAATCCTCCTTCAGCGAAGGAACGTTTGCTTTACAATCTGGATGTGGTTCGTGCCTTGAAGTTTTATCTTCAGGCTACTAAGGAATTCTGACAATCTTCCTCTTTGTTTGTTATCTATGCGGGGAAGCGTAAGGGGCAGAAGGCTACTACGACTTCCCTATCTTTCTGGTTGAGGTGTGTCATCCACTTAGTTTATGAGACAGCGGGATGACAGCCTCCTTAAAGGATAACTGCTCATTCCACTAGAGCAGTGGCTTCCTACTGGACTTTTAAGAACGAAGCCTCAATGGATCAGATTTGTAAGGGGCTACCTGGTCCTTCTTACACACTTTTTTTCTAAATTTTATAAGTTTGATGTGTTTGCTTTGGCTGAAGCAGCTTTTGGGAGAAAAGTTTTGCAGGCTGTGGTGCCCTCAGAATAGGATCCACCTCTTTTTTTCTGTTCCCTCCCGTTATTCCTTCAATGTCCTCTGGAGCTTGGGTACAGATTTCCCAACAGTAAAGAATGAAGTAATGGACTCCCCCTACCTTATGAAAGAAAAACACATTTTATGCTTACCAGATACTGTAAATTCCTTTCCTTCCTGGCAGGGAGAGTACACAACCCCGCCCATGATGGGCAACTCCCTTTTTATATTATTTCTTCTTCTATACCCTGATGTTTCTCTTACTTTTCCTTGTTCCCTCGGCAGAAAAAGTGGGAGGGATATTTAAGCCTTTGGCTGGGGTGTCTTTGCCTCCTTCTGGTGGCCAGGTGATGTATTTCCCAACAGTAAGGAGGAATGAAGTTGTGGACTCTCCTGCCAGGAAGAAAAGGAATTTATCTGGTAAGCATAAATTATGTTTTAAGCTGTGTTCTCAGGTATAACCAACAGTTTTTATCCTTCTTGGCATGTCAGACTGAAAATAATATTTAACCCCTTAGTGATCAGACCATTTTTCATTTTTTTTACTGTTAAGGTTTTTACATTTCTGCTGTGTTTTTGTTTAACTGTAATTATACTCTTACTCATTTACTGTACCCACACATATTATATACCGTTTTTCTCGCCATTAAATGGACTTTCTAACGATATCATTATTTTCATCATCCTATACTATAAAAGCCAAGTGTGTTTGTCCGAAGCTGTCATGCGCAGTAGAGACTGCGTGCGAGGACAAACACACCTGGCCTTCTACTCTGCAGACTCAGAGTGAGTAGTGATGGTCTGCCGGGCATGACGTGGGCGCGGCTGGGCAGGGCACGCTCGGGGCATGGACGGGGATGGGCGGGGCACAGACAGGACATGGGCGGGGTTGATCTGCCGTGGGCGGGCCGGGTGTGGCGTGGGGGCCGTGCGGAGAGCTCAAAAGAGGGGGGATAGACTCAGAATGAGTAGTGAGTAGAGAGCAAATGATAGGGAGAGAGACAGCAAAAGAGAGGGGGTAGGGAGAGCAAAAGAAAGGGGAGAGAGAGATCAAGAGGGGAGATAAAGAGAGGGAGAGAGACAGCAAAAGAGAGGGGGAGGGAGAGCAAAATAAAGGGGAGAGAGAGATCAAGAGGGGAGATAAAGAGAGGGAGAGAGACAGCAAAAGAGAGGGGGAGGGAGAGCAAAAGAAAGGGGAGAGAGAGATCAAAAGAGAGGAGATACAGACAGCAAAAAAGAGGGAGAGACAACAAAAGAGGTGGGGAGCAAAAGAAAGGAAGAGAGAGATCAAGAGAGGGGAGATAGAGAGGGAGATAGACAGCAAAGGAGAGGGAATGCAACAGAGAGGGAGAGCGCAAAAGAGAGGGAGAGACAGCAAGGGAGAGGTAGAGCAAAAGAAAGGGGGGAGAGAGAGATCAAAAGAGAGGGCAAAAGAGAGGGGGAGGTAGAGCAAAAGAAAGGGGAGAGAGAGATCAAAAGAGGGGAGATAGAGAGTAAAAGAGAGGGAGAGAGACAACAAAAGAGAGGGAGAGCAAAAGAAAGGGGAAAGAGAGATCAAATGAGGGGAGATAGAGAGAGCAAAAGAGAGGGAGAGAGAGCAAAAGAGAGGGAGAGAGAGCAAAAGAGAGGGAGAGAGAGCAAAAGAGAGGGAGAGAGAGCAAAAGAGATGGGGGAGAGAGGGGGGAGAGAGAGCACAAGAGAGGGGGGAGAGAGAGCACAAGAGAGGGGGAGAGAAAGATCACAAGAGAGGGGGAGAGAAAGATCAAAATAGAGGGGGAGAGAGACAGCAAAAGAGAGGGGGGAAAGAGCAAAATAAAGGGGAGAGAGAGAGACCGCAAAAGAGAGGAGGGAAAGAGAGTTAAAGAAAGGGAAGAGAGGGGAAGAGCACAAAGAGAGGGGGAGAGAGAGCCCAAAAGAGGGAGGAAAAGAGAGGGGGAGAGAGAGAGCAAAAGAGAGGGGGGAGAGAGAGAACAGAAGAGAGGGGGGATAGAGAGAGAGCAAGGGGTGGAACCGCTGTACTGCAACAATTGGCCCGTGTACACAGGCTTTAGGACTAGTATCTTATAATTTACTATAAAAAAATGATAAAATATGATGAAAACGTTTAAAAAAACACACTTTTTCTAAATTTGACCCCCAAAATCTGTTACACATCTACAACCACCAAAAAACATCCATGCTAAATAGTTTCTAAATTTTGTCCTGAGTTTAGAAATACCCATGTTTACATGTTTTTTGCTTTTTTTTTGCAAGTTATAGGGCAATAAATACAAGTAGCATTTTGCTATTTCCAAACCATTTTTCTTCTTCTCAAAATTAGCGATAGTTACATTGGAACACTGAAATCTGTCAGAAATCCCTGAATAACCCTTCACATGTGTGTGTGTGTATATATATGTATATGTGTATATATATATATATGTGTATATATATATATATATATATATATGTATGTGTATATATATATATATATATATATATATATATATATATATATATATATATATATATATATATATATATATATGTGTATATATATATAGCACGTTTCAAGTCTCTTGTGCCCTTACTCATGCTATGGATTAAGAACAGAATTCTCCCTTATATAGCATCTGTGTATAGGGTGTCGCTTAATTAATTGCAGTGAATTGTACAAACAGCATTTTTTGATGGTACCCCTAGCCGGTCAGGTTCCAACACAATGACTTACATTTATTTCTAACATTTTTATCAAAGCATTAATATCCCTATTGATTCTGGTTCATCTTTATATTTTTGCATCACTTGAGAAAAAACTATATTACACAGTTACAATTATAAAAACAAATGCAGATCATAATTCTTGTTTAATCCATTTGGATATAGAGTTTTCAAATTTTGTATCCACCAAACTTCTTTCTTTTTAAGTAACAGCTCTCTATTGCCTCCTCTTCTTTGCTTAGGGATATGGTCTATGACCTGAAACCTTAGCTGGCTAACTGTATGCCCTGCAGTGATAAAGTGTGATGAGACTGGAAGTGTCATGTCTTTGCATCTTATTGAAGATTTGTGTGCACTTATTCTGTTTCTGATAGGGTTAATAGTCTCCCCCCCCACATGGGCATTTCAAGACATATACTACATAGTTGGTATCACAAGTAAAGAGACCATTGATTTCTCTCTTTTTTGTATCATTAATCTGTGCTACATTTTTACCCTTTATCATTGAGTTGCATTGAGCACAGTGCAAGCAGGGATAGGATCCCTTGTTTGCAGTGGTTAAATAATTGATTGGGTCTTTTTTGTCACTACCAATGTCTGCTTTAACTACAAAGTCTCTAATGTTTTTTACCCTTTTGTATGAGTTAATAGGGGGCTGTTGAAACTCTTTGATATTAGGGTTTGTTCTTTCCAATAAATACCAGTGTTCTTTTATTATTTTAGAAATGTGCTCACTGTATTGGTTATACTCTGAAGTAAAAACAAGCTGATTTTTAGTTTTATCTTTTTTTGTTTTTTGGGGCCCTATTCTCTCTTATTTTACTGTTTGCTCACATTTCTCAATGAATGCAAGGGGATAGCCTCTCTTGGCCATTTGTTTCATTCTTTTCTCCTGTAGCTTTGGGTCTTTCACATTTCTAACTGTCCTAAGGAACCGGCTCTTGGGAATAGAGTTAAATACTCGTTCTGGGTGAAAGCTATCATAGTGTAGTATTGTATTACGGTCCATTGGTTTACAATACAAATCAGTAACCAAATTACCATTTTGTTTATATACCCATGTGTCTAGATAGCTAACTCTGTCATTAGCAAAACAAAGGGTAAATTTCAGACAGCCTGTATTACAATTTAATTCTTCTACAAATAGCTTAAGGGACTCCTCTGTGCCCCTCCATACGCCAAAGATATCATCTATAAATCGAAGCCACACTTTACAATACGTTGAATAATAAGTATTGGTGTATACAAACTTTTTTTCATATTGGCTCACAAAAATATTGGCATATGAAGGGGCCACATTGGAGCCCATTGTCGTTCCTTTCTTTTGTACGTCGCTATGTTTTTATCCTGATGTTGTTCTAAATAAAGAAGAAGTTTTTTTAAGAATTGTGCTGTTGCCATTATCTTCTTTTGGAATTGTGTATGGGAGGATGGCAGGCCTCCAAGGCAAACGTGCACTTTAAAGGTAAAACTGCAAAAAGCAAAAAGTGATACTCCTTGAGAGAGAAAAGGAAAATAGTTCTGGACTGTTTGCAATATTTGTTTTATATATATATATATATATATATATATATATATATATATATATTTTTTTAGTAGACAACCCAAAGTATTGATCTAGGCCCATTTTGGTATATTTCATTCCACCATTTCACCGCCAAATGTGATTAAATAAAAAAAGGTAGTTAACTTTTTCACAAACTTTAGGTTTCTCACTGAAATTATTTACAACCAGCTTGTGCAATCATGGCACAAATGGATGTAAATGCTTCTCTGGGATCTCCTTTGTTCAGAAATAGCAGACATTTATGGCTTTGGTATTACTTTTTGGCAGGGCCGGACTGGGACCAAAAATAGGCCAGGGCATTTTAAGGCAAAGCAGCCCCCCCCCCCCCATTTCTTAGTTAACTGTATACTAACTATGACAGGTTTAATGTATATGTTGTGAATTGGTTGGTATGAAGAAGAAAAAAGTAAAATATAAAAAAAAAATAACAATAACTCACAAATGCTGGGCTTATACAAAAGATTCTCTAAAGCAAACATATGCACAATCGTGCACATATACACAGCCATTCAACACACAACATATATGTATAGACTTATACTAGAAGAAGCCATTTTCTCCAACATAGGTGTGTCCGGTCCACGGCGTCATCCTTACTTGTGGGATATTCTCTTCCCCAACAGGAAATGGCAAAGAGCCCAGCAAAGCTGGTCACATGATCCCTCCTAGGCTCCGCCTACCCCAGTCATTCTCTTTGCCGTTGTACAGGCAACATCTCCACGGAGATGGCTTAGAGTTTTTTAGTGTTTAACTGTAGTTTTTATTATTCAATCAAGAGTTTGTTATTTTGAAATAGTGCTGGTATGTACTATTTACTCAGAAACAGAAAAGAGATGAAGATTTCTGTTTGTATGAGGAAAATGATTTTAGCAACCGTAACTAAAATCCATGGCTGTTCCACACAGGACTGTTGAGAGCAATTAACTTCAGTTGGGGGAACAGTGTGCAGCCTCTTGCTGCTTGAGGTATGACACATTCTAACAAGACGATGTAATGCTGGAAGCTGTCATTTTCCCTATGGGATCCGGTAAGCCATGTTTATTACGATTGTAAATAAGGGCTTCACAAGGGCTTATTAAGACTGTAGACTTTTTCTGGGCTAAATCGATTCATTATTAACACATATTTAGCCTTGAGGAATCATTTTATCTGGGTATTTTGATATAATAATATCGGCAGGCACTGTATTGGACACCTTATTCCTTAGGGGCTTTCCCAAAGCATAAGCAGAGCCTCATTTTCGCGCCGGTGTGGCGCACTTGTTTTTGAGAGGCATGGCATGCAGTCGCATGTGAGAGGAGGTCTGATACTTAGAAAAGACTTTCTGAAGGCGTCATTTGGTATCGTATTCCCCTTTGGGCTTGGTTGGGTCTCAGCAAAGCAGATACCAGGGACTGTAAAGGGGTTAAAGTTTGAAACGGCTCCGGTTCCGTTATTTTAAGGGTTAAAGCTTCCAAATTTGGTGTGCAATACTTTTAAGGCTTTAAGACACTGTGGTGAAAATTTGGTGAATTTTGAACAATTCCTTCATGTTTTTTCGCAATTGCAGTAATAAAGTGTGTTCAGTTTAAAATTTAAAGTGACAGTAACGGTTTTATTTTAAAACGTTTTTGTACTTTGTTATCAAGTTTATGCCTGTTTAACATGTCTGAACTACCAGATAGACTGTGTTCTGAATGTGGGGAAGCCAGAATTCCTATTCATTTAAATAAATGTGATTTATGTGATAATGACAATGATGCCCAAGATGATTCCTCAAGTGAGGGGAGTAAGCATGGTACTGCATCATTCCCTCCTTCGTCTACACGAGTCTTGCCCACTCAGGAGGCCCCTAGTACATCTAGCGCGCCAATACTCCTTACTATGCAACAATTAACGGCTGTAATGGATAATTCTGTCAAAAACATTTTAGCCAAAATGAACACTTGTCAGCGTAAGCGCGGCTGCTCTGTTTTAGATACTGAAGAGCATGACGACGCTGATATTAATATTTCTGAAGGGCCCCTAACCCAGTCTGATGGGGCCAGGGAGGTTTTGTCTGAGGGAGAAATTACTGATTCAGGGAACATTTCTCAACAGGCTGAACCTGATGTGATTGCATTTAAATTTAAGTTGGAACATCTCCGCATTCTGCTTAAGGAGGTATTATCCACTCTGGATGATTGTGACAAGTTGGTCATCCCAGAGAAACTATGTAAAATGGACAAGTTCCTAGAGGTGCCGGGGCTCCCAGAAGCTTTTCCTATACCCAAGCGGGTGGCGGACATTGTTAATAAAGAATGGGAAAGGCCCGGTATTCCTTTCGTCCCTCCCCCCATATTTAAAAAATTGTTTCCTATGGTCGACCCCAGAAAGGACTTATGGCAGACAGTCCCCAAGGTCGAGGGAGCGGTTTCCACTTTAAACAAACGCACCACTATACCCATAGAGGATAGTTGTGCTTTCAAAGATCCTATGGATAAAAAATTAGAAGGTTTGCTTAAAAAGATGTTTGTTCAGCAAGGTTACCTTCTACAACCAATTTCATGCATTGTCCCTGTCGCTACAGCCGCATGTTTCTGGTTCGATGATCTGATAAAGGCGGTCGATAGTGATTCTCCTCCTTTTGAGGAGATTATGGACAGAATCAATGCTCTCAAATTGGCTAATTCTTTCACCCTAGACGCCACTTTGCAATTGGCTAGGTTAGCGGCTAAGAATTCTGGGTTTGCTATTGTGGCGCGCAGAGCGCTTTGGTTGAAATCTTGGTCGGCTGATGCGTCTTCCAAGAACAAGCTACTTAACATTCCTTTCAAGGGGAAAACGCTGTTTGGCCCTGACTTGAAAGAGATTATCTCTGATATCACTGGGGGTAAGGGCCACGCCCTTCCTCAGGATCGGCCTTTCAAGGCAAAAAATAAACCTAATTTTCGTCCCTTTCGTAGAAACGGACCAGCCCAAGGTGCTACGTCCTCTAAGCAAGAGGGTAATACTTCTCAAGCCAAGCCAGCTTGGAGACCAATGCAAGGCTGGAACAAGGGAAAGCAGGCCAAGAAACCTGCCACTGCTACCAAGACTGCATGAAATGTTGGCCCCCGATCCGGGACCGGATCTGGTGGGGGGCAGACTCTCTCTCTTCGCTCAGGCTTGGGCAAGAGATGTTCTGGATCCTTGGGCGCTAGAAATAGTCTCCCAAGGTTATCTTCTGGAATTCAAGGGACTTCCCCCAAGGGGGAGGTTCCACAGGTCTCAGTTGTCTTCAGACCACATAAAAAGACAGGCATTCTTACATTGTGTAGAAGACCTGTCAAAAATGGGAGTGATTCATCCTGTTCCATTAAGAGAACAAGGGATGGGGTTCTACTCCAATCTGTTCATAGTTCCCAAAAAAGAGGGAACGTTCAGACCAATCTTAGATCTCAAGATCTTAAACAAGTTTCTCAAGGTTCCATCGTTCAAGATGGAAACCATTCGAACTATTCTTCCTTCCATCCAGGAAGGTCAATTCATGACCACGGTGGATTTAAAGGATGCGTATCTACATATTCCTATCCACAAGGAACATCATCGGTTCCTAAGGTTCGCATTCCTGGACAAACATTACCAGTTCGTGGCGCTTCCTTTCGGATTAGCCACTGCTCCAAGGATTTTCACAAAGGTACTAGGGTCCCTTCTAGCTGTGCTAAGACCAAGGGGCATTGCTGTAGTACCTTACTTGGACGACATTCTGATTCAAGCGTCGTCCCTTCCTCAAGCAAGGGCTCACACGGACATTGTCCTGGCCTTTCTCAGATCTCACGGATGGAAAGTGAACGTGGAAAAGAGTTCTCTATCCCCGTCAACAAGGGTTCCCTTCCTGGGAACAATAATAGACTCCTTAGAAATGAGGATTTTTCTGACAGAGGCCAGAAAAACAAAACTTCTAGACTCTTGTCGAATACTTCATTCCGTTCCTCTTCCTTCCATAGCTCAGTGCATGGAAGTGATCGGGTTGATGGTAGCGGCAATGGACATAGTTCCTTTTGCGCGCATTCATCTAAGACCATTACAACTGTGCATGCTCAGTCAGTGGAATGGGGACTATACAGACTTGTCTCCGAAGATACAAGTAAATCAGAGGACCAGAGACTCACTCCGTTGGTGGCTGTCCCTGGACAACCTGTCACAAGGGATGACATTCCGCAGACCAGAGTGGGTCATTGTCACGACCGACGCCAGTCTGATGGGCTGGGGCGCGGTCTGGGGATCCCTGAAAGCTCAGGGTCTTTGGTCTCGGGAAGAATCTCTTCTACCGATAAATATTCTGGAACTGAGAGCGATATTCAATGCTCTCAAGGCTTGGCCTCAGCTAGCGAGGGCCAAGTTCATACGGTTTCAATCAGACAACATGACAACTGTTGCGTACATCAACCATCAGGGGGGAACAAGGAGTTCCCTAGCGATGGAAGAAGTGACCAAAATCATTCTATGGGCGGAGTCTCACTCCTGCCACCTGTCTGCTATCCACATCCCAGGAGTGGAAAATTGGGAAGCGGATTTTCTGAGTCGTCAGACATTGCATCCGGGGGAGTGGGAACTCCATCCGGAAATCTTTGCCCAAGTCACTCAGCTGTGGGGCATTCCAGACATGGATCTGATGGCCTCTCGTCAGAACTTCAAAGTTCCTTGCTACGGGTCCAGATCCAGGGATCCCAAGGCGGCTCTAGTGGATGCACTAGTAGCACCTTGGACCTTCAAACTAGCCTATGTGTTCCCGCCGTTTCCTCTCATCCCCAGGCTGGTAGCCAGGATCAATCAGGAGAGGGCGTCGGTGATCTTGATAGCTCCTGCGTGGCCACGCAGGACTTGGTATGCAGATCTGGTGAATATGTCATCGGCTCCACCTTGGAAGCTACCTTTGAGACGAGACCTTCTTGTTCAGGGTCCGTTCGAACATCCGAATCTGGTTTCACTCCAGCTGACTGCTTGGAGATTGAACGCTTGATTTTATCGAAGCGAGGGTTCTCAGATTCTGTTATCGATACTCTTGTTCAGGCCAGAAAGCCTGTAACTAGAAAGATTTACCACAAAATTTGGAAAAAATATATCTGTTGGTGTGAATCTAAAGGATTCCCTTGGGACAAGGTTAAGATTCCTAGGATTCTATCCTTCCTTCAAGAAGGATTGGAAAAAGGATTATCTGCAAGTTCCCTGAAGGGACAGATTTCTGCCTTGTCGGTGTTACTTCACAAAAAACTGGCTGCTGTGCCAGATGTTCAAGCCTTTGTTCAGGCTCTGGTTAGAATTAAGCCTGTTTACAAACCTTTGACTCCTCCTTGGAGTCTCAATTTAGTTCTTTCAGTTCTTCAGGGGGTTCCGTTTGAACCCTTGCATTCTGTTGATATTAAGTTATTATCTTGGAAAGTTTTGTTTTTAGTTGCAATTTCTTCTGCCAGAAGAGTTTCAGAATTATCTGCTCTGCAGTGTTCTCCTCCTTATCTGGTGTTCCATGCAGATAAGGTGGTTTTACGTACTAAACCTGGTTTTCTTCCAAAAGTTGTTTCTAACAAAAACATTAACCAGGAGATTATCGTACCTTCTCTGTGTCCGAAACCAGTTTCAAAGAAGGAACGTTTGTTGCACAATTTGGATGTTGTTCGCGCTCTAAAATTCTATTTAGATGCTACAAAGGATTTTAGACAAACATCTTCCTTGTTTGTTGTTTATTCCGGTAAAAGGAGAGGTCAAAAAGCAACTTCTACCTCTCTCTCTTTTTGGATTAAAAGCATCATCAGATTGGCTTACGAGACTGCCGGACGGCAGCCTCCCGAAAGAATCACAGCTCATTCCACTAGGGCTGTGGCTTCCACATGGGCCTTCAAGAACGAGGCTTCTGTTGATCAGATATGTAGGGCAGCGACTTGGTCTTCACTGCACACTTTTACCAAATTTTACAAGTTTGATACTTTTGCTTCTTCTGAGGCTATTTTTGGGAGAAAGGTTTTGCAAGCCGTGGTGCCTTCCATTTAGGTGACCTGATTTGCTCCCTCCCTTCATCCGTGTCCTAAAGCTTTGGTATTGGTTCCCACAAGTAAGGATGACGCCGTGGACCGGACACACCTATGTTGGAGAAAACAGAATTTATGTTTACCTGATAAATTACTTTCTCCAACGGTGTGTCCGGTCCACGGCCCGCCCTGGTTTTTTAATCAGGTCTGATAATTTATTTTTTTAACTACAGTCACCACGGTACCATATGGTTTCTCCTATGCAAATATTCCTCCTTAACGTCGGTCGAATGACTGGGGTAGGCGGAGCCTAGGAGGGATCATGTGACCAGCTTTGCTGGGCTCTTTGCCATTTCCTGTTGGGGAAGAGAATATCCCACAAGTAAGGATGACGCCGTGGACCGGACACACCGTTGGAGAAAGTAATTTATCAGGTAAACATAAATTCTGTTTTTATTGTTGGAATTAAACACACATTGCTTAATATAGAGAATATAATTTAGCTAATGAGGCTTCCTTTCTTGCCTATATCAAAGTACATTTAGTCTGGGCTCTCATTTGCAGAAATGCATAGAAAACATAGAGCACAGAGGCACACTTTATTAAATGCCAGTTTGGGTCTAATTTTGCAGAGATCTCTTCTGTCTATGCAAAGAAAGCAGAGCACCAGATGCCTGCCCCCTCCCTAGCATTTCATTCACCATTAAAAAAAACTTCAAGCTTCCATTCATAAATAAGTACCCCAGACTGTTAAATCATTTAAATGTACTTATGGAGAGATCTTGTTATTCTCTGTATTAGATACTTGAAAGTTGAACAAGTGTATTCAAGGCTTAAACTGAAAAATTGTGGCTTGAACTTTTTCACAGGCAGCAAGATAAAAAGTTAAAAAGTATTTTATTAAAGTTTAATGTTAAAGCAATGTATTAAATGAATAGGATGTATTCCACTCAGAATATCTTCACTATTGGTGCTTTAATGTTGAACTTTAATAAAATAGGATTTATCTTTTAATCTTGCCGCCTGTAAAAAAGTGCAAGCCGCAAGTTTTCCATTTAAGCCAATAAGCCGTGTGTGTGATACTTGCATGATGACATCATGATCATCTTTGTAGGGCCCGTGTGCAACCCCACCCCCACTGTTTCTCCCAAATGTTTCCAGAGTATACGAAGTCCACACACACACAGCAATATATAAGAAATATCTACCTACCTCACCTAGTCCTCAGTGATCATAATGCTTTGTGAGCTGAGGCAGCAGTGCAAAAATGTGGGGCTAACTAAGAGACACCGTGAAAGCACCTGGTGTGCGGTAATGGAAGTCCCCCGGGCCCCCCCTGTAACTCTGCCACTCATCCTCTATGTATGAAGAGCCTATTGTGTTACTGCTTGGCTGGCCCTGAGCTGCTGCTGCCTGACTTCATCAGCCGCTGACTGCTTCTTCCCTCTCTCATATTCTTCCCGCGCACGGCTGCGTGCATAGGATGCTGGGACTGGGAGAGACAGAAGTGATGAGTTGGTGTCAGCCGTCGGCCCGTCAGTGGGGGAGCTTGCACGCAATGTCACATGAGGCCCCTGTTACTCCCACCCCCAGCCGGATCTAACATAGTTCATAGCTGTTGCATCTGCTCGTCAGTGGGTCCCCCAGTGTCAAAGTAGCATTGCTATTTCCAAATAGGCACAGAGCTACTGGCCTTGCAGTAATGGTGGTTGAGGGGCCAAGGGAACCGGCGGCCCACCGGGCAAATGCCCTGTATGCCCTATGGTCAGTCCGGGCCTGCTTTTTGGTAATTAGAAGGCTGCTAAATGCCGCTGTGCACTACACTTGTATTATTCCCAGCACTGAAGGGGTTAATTAGATAGCTTGTAGGGTTAATTTTAGCTTTAGTGTAGAGATCAGTTTCCCACCTGACATATCCCACCCCCTGATCCCTCCTTGACCCTCCTCAAACAGCTCTCTTCCCTCCCCCACATCACAATTGTCACTGCCATCTCACGTACTGGCAGAAAGTCTGCCAATACTAAAATAAAAGGCTTTTTTATATATATTTGCCACCATCTTGGGTACTGTCAGCCACCAGTACCCAGTTTGCAAAAACAAAGTGTTTTTTTGTTTTGTTTTGTTTTTGCAAAAAAGCCAATTTTGTGTAGTGTAGCTTTCCCTCCCCTCAATAGCCTACCCCTTCCCCCTCCTAGATAGCTTTCTTAACATTTATTCACCCCCCCTTTCCCTCTTCCTCCATCCAATACAATAACATAATTTATGTAAGAACTTACCTGATAAATTCATTTCTTTCATATTAGCAAGAGTCCATGAGCTAGTGACGTATGGGATATACATTCCTACCAGGAGGGGCAAAGTTTCCCAAACCTCAAAATGCCTACAAATACACCCCTCACCACACCCACAAATCAGTTTAACGAATAGCCAAGAAGTGGGGTGATAAGAAAAAAGTGCGAAAGCATAAAAAATAAGGAATTGGAATAATTGTGCTTTATACAAAAAAATCATAACCACCACAAAAAGGGTGGGCCTCATGGACTCTTGCTAATATGAAAGAAATGAATTTATCAGGTAAGTTCTTACATAAATTATGTTTTCTTTCATGTAATTAGCAAGAGTCCATGAGCTAGTGACGTATGGGATAATGACTACCCAAGATGTGGATCTTTCCACGCAAGAGTCACTAGAGAGGGAGGGATAAAATAAAGACAGCCAATTCCGCTGAAAAATAATCCACACCCAAAATAAAGTTTAAATTTTATAATGAAAAAAACTGAAAACATAAGCAGAAGATTCAAACTGAAACAGCTGCCTGAAGTACTTTTCTACCAAAAACAGCTTCAGAAGAAGAAAACACATCAAAATGGTAGAATTTAGTAAAAGTATGCAAAGAAGACCAAGTTGCTGCTTTGCAAATCTGATCAACCGAAGCTTCATTCCTAAATGCCCAGGAATTAGAAACTGACCTAGTAGAATGAGCTGTAATCCTTTGAGGCAGAGTTTTACCCGACTCGACATAAGCATGATGAATTAAAGATTTCAACCAAGATGCCAAAGAAATGGCAGAGGCCTTCTGACCTTTCCTAGAACCAGAAAAGATAACAAATAGACTAGAAGTCTTTCGAAAATTCTTAGTAGCTTCAACATAATATTTCAAAGCTCTAACTACATCCAAAGAATGCAATGATTTCTCCTTAGAATTCTTAGGATTAGGACATAATGAAGGAACCACAATTTCTCTACTAATGTTGTTGGAATTCACAACCTTAGGTAAAAATTCAAAAGAAGTTCGCAACACCGCCTTATCCTGATGAAAAATCAGAAAAGGAGACTCACAAGAAAGAGCAGATAATTCAGAAACTCTTCTGGCAGAATAGATGGCCAAAAGGAACAAAACTTTCCAAGAAAGTAATTTAATGTCAGAGAATGCATAGGTTCAAACGGAGGAGCTTGAAGAGCCCCCAGAACCAAATTCAAACTCCAAGGAGGAGAAATTGACTTAATGACAAGTTTTTTATACGAACCAAAGCTTGTACAAAACAATGAATATCAGGAAGATTAGCAATCTTTCTGTGAAAAAGAACAGGAAGAGCAGAGATTTGTCCTTTCAAGGAACTTGCAGACAAACCTTTCTCCAAACCATCCTGAAGAAACTGTAAAATTCTCGGAATTCTAAAAGAATGCCAGGAAAAATGATGAGAAAGACACCAAGAAATATAAGTCTTCCAGACTCTATAATATATCTCCCTAGATACAGATTTACGAGCCTGTAACATAGTATTAATCACAGAGTCAGAGAAACCTCTTTGATTAAGAATCAAGCGTTCAATCTCCATACCTTTAAATTTAAGGATTTGAGATCCTGATGGAAAAAAGGACCTTGCGACAGAAGGTCTGGTCTTAACGGAAGAGTCCACGGTTGGCAAGAGGCCATCCGGACAAGATCCGCATACCAAAACCTGTGAGGCCATGCTGGAGCTACCAGCAGAACAAACAAGCATTCCTTCAGAATCTTGGAGATCACTCTTGGAAGAAGAACTAGAGGCGGAAAGATATAAGCAGGATAATACTTCCAAGGAAGTGACAATGCATCCACTGCTTCCGCTTGAGGATCCCTGGATCTGGACAGATACCTGGGAAGTTTCTTGTTTAGATGAGAGGCCATCAGATCTATTTCTGGAAGTCCCCACATTTGGACAATCTGAAGAAATACCTCTGGGTGAAGAGACCATTTGCCCGGATGCAACGTTTGGCGACTGAGATAATCCGCTTCCCAATTGTCTATACCTGGGATATGAACCGCAGAAATTAGACAGGAGCTGGATTCCGCCCAAACCAGAATTCGAGATACTTCTTTCATAGCCAGAGGGCTGTGAGTCCCTACTTGATGATTGATGTATGCCACAGATGTGACATTGTCTGTCTGAAAGCAAATGAACGATTCTCTCTTTAGAAGAGGCCAAGACTGAAGAGCTCTGAAAATTGCACGGAGTTCCAAAATATTGATCGGTAATCTCACCTCCTGAGATTCCCAAACCCCTTGTGCCGTCAGAGACCCCCACACAGCTCCCCAACCTGTAAGACTTGCATCTGTTGAGATTACAGTCCAGGTCGGAAGAACAAAAGAAGCCCCCTGAACTAAACGATGGTGATCTGTCCACCACGTCAGAGAGTGTCGTACAATCGGTTTTAAAGATATTAATTGAGATATCTTTGTGTAATCCCTGCACCACTGGTTCAGCATACAGAGCAGAAGAGGTCGCATGTGAAAACGAGCAAAGGGGATCGCGTCCGATGCAGCAGTCATAAGACCTAGAATTTCCATGCATAAGGCTACCGAAGGGAATGATTGTGACTGAAGGTTTCGACAAGCTGATATCAATTTTAGACGTCTCTTGTCTGTCAAAGATAGAGTCATGGACACTGAATCTATCTGGAAACCCAAAAAGGTTACCCTTGTCTGAGGAATCAATGAACTTTTTAGTAAATTGATCCTCCAACCATGATCTTGAAGAAACAACACAAGTCGATTCGTATGAGATTCTGCTAAATGTGAAGACTGAGCAAGTACCAAGATATCGTCCAAATAAGGAAATACCACAATACCCTGTTCTCTGATTACAGACAGAAGGGCACCGAGAACCTTTGTAAAAATTATTGGAGCTGTTGCTAGGCCAAACGGCAGAGCCACAAACTGGTAATGCTTGTCTAGGAACAAGAATCTCAGAAACTGATAGTGATCTGGATGAATCGGAATATGCAGATATGCATCCTGTAAATCTATTGTAGACATATAATGCCCTTGCTGAACAAAAGGCAGGATAGTCCTTACAGTTACCATTTTGAATGTTGGTATCCTTACATAACGATTCAATATTTTTAGATCCAGAACTGGTCTGGAGGAATTCTCCTTCTTTGGTACAATGAAGAGATTTGAATAAAACCCCAGCCCCTGTTCCAGAACTGGAACTGGCATAATTACTCCAGCCAACTCTAGATCTGAAACACAATTCAGAAATGCTTGAGCCTTCGCTGGATTTACTGGGACACGGGAAAGAAAAAATCTCTTTGCAGGAGGCCTTATCTTGAAGCCAATTCTGTACCCTTCTGAAACAATATTCTGAATCCAAAGATTGTGAACGGAATTGATCCAAATTCCTTTGAAAAAACGTAATCTGCCCCCTACCAGCTGAGCTGGAATGAGGGCTGCACCTTCATGTGAACTTAGGAGCTGGGTTTGATTTTCTAAAAGGCTTGGATTTATTCCAGACTGGAGATGGTTTCCAAACTGATACTGCTCCTGAGGATGAAGGATCAGGCTTTTGTTCCTTGTTGTGACGAAAGGAACGAAAACGATTATTAGACCTAAATTTACCTTTAGATTTTTTATCCTGTGGTAAAAAAGTTCCTTTCCCTCCAGTAACAGTTGAGATAATAGAATCCAACTGAGAACCAAATAATTTATTACCCTGGAAAGAAAGGGAAAGCAGAGTAGACTTAGAAGACATATCAGCATTCCAAGTTTTAAGCCATAAAGCTCTTCTAGCTAAAATAGCTAGAGACATATACCTGACATCAACTCCAATGATATCAAAGATGGCATCACAAATAAAATTATTAGCATGTTGAAGAAGAATAATAATGCTATGAGAATTATGATCTGTTACTTGTTGCACTAAAGCTTCCAACCAAAAAGTTGAAGCTGCAGCAACATCCGCCAAAGATATAGCAGGTCTAAGAAGATTACCTTAACACAAGTAAGCTTTTCTTAGAAAGGACTCAATTTTCCTATCTAAAGGATCCTTAAAGGAAGTACCATCTGCCGTAGGAATGGTAGTACGCTTAGCAAGAGTAGAGACAGCCCCATCAACCTTAGGGATTTTGTCCCAAAATTCTAATCTGTCAGATGGCACAGGATATAATTGCTTAAAACGTTTAGAAGGAGTAAATGAATTACCCAAATTATTCCATTCCCTGGAAATTACTTCAGAAATAGCACCAGGAACAGGAAAAACTTCTGGAATAACTACAGGAGATTTAAAAACCTTATCTAAACATTTAGATTTAGTATCAAGAGGACCAGAATCCTCAATTTCTAATGCAATTAGGACTTCTTTAAGTAAAGAACGAATAAATTCCATTTTAAATAAATATGAAGATTTATCAGCATCAACCTCTGAGACAGAATCCTCTGAACCAGAAGAGCCATTATCAGAATCAGAATGATGATGTTCATTTAAAAATTCATCTGAAAAATGAGAAGTTTTAAAATACTTTTTACGTTTACTAGAAGGAGGAATAACAGACATAGCCTTCTTAATGGATTTAGAAACAAAATCTCTTATGTTATCAGGAACACTCTGAGTATTAGATGTTGATGGAACAGCAACAGGTAATGTAACTTTACTAAAGGAAATATTATCTGCATTAACAAGTTTGTCATGACATTCAATACAAACAACAGCTGGAGGAACAGTGTCAGCCGCTCTGGAATCAATCCGGGATGTAACCCAACTGCTAGCGTGAATTGAAAGCACACGCTAGCACACTGAGAAATATCCAGGACGTGACCCACTCAGGAAGCAGATTAGAAGATAACAAAAATGAATATTGTTCCAGAATGCAGGAAAGCCACAAAGGATAAAACGTCCCTTTAAGTAGTACAAAGAACAAAAAGGAAATGCTCTTACTTTGAAGCTTCTGAAAAAGGTCCTCTTTAGCAGGCTTGTAAAACAAAGGAAAAGTTCTCTTTTGCAGCTTGTAAAAGTATAATGTCCCTTTAAGCAGGTTTATAACAAACAGAAAGGCAAAGTTCTCTTTTGCAGCTTGTAAAAGTAAATGTCCCTTTTAAGCAGGTGTATAACAAACAGAAAGGCAAAGTTCTCTTTTGCAGCTTGTAAAAGTATAATGTCCCTTTAAGCAGGTTTATAACAAACAGAAAGGCAAAGTTCTCTTTTGCAGCTTGTAAAAGTAAATGTCCCTTTTAAGCAGGTGTATAACAAACAGAAAGGCAAAGTTCTCTTTTGCAGCTTGTAAAAGTAAATGTCCCTTTTAAGCAGGTGTATAACAAACAGAAAGGCAAAGTTCTCTTTTGCAGCTTGTAAAAGTAAAATGTCCCTTTAAGCAGGTCTTGTTTAACAAAGAATAGGTTTAAAGGTAAAGGCCAAAGCAAGGTCAGGCAGGCAGAAGTCGGCATCCAAATATCAGCAAAAGGTATAGGCAAAAGACAGGGTCAGGCAAGCAGAAGTCGGCATCCAAGTGTCAGCAAAAGGGTAATAGCTACAGGCAAGGTCAGGCAGGCAGAAGTCAATGTCCAAATATCAGCAAGTAGGGATTAGGCAAGAGGCTTGGTCAGGCAGGCAGAAGTCGGTACACAGAAGAATAAAACTGATATGGTACTCACAATCCAGGGAAACAAACAAACGGGCCCAGATTCAGATCTCCCGCCGAGATTTAAAGGGCAGGAGCGTAACCGTCATCAGAGGGGTGTGAGAGAAAGCGTCATGTTGCTAAGCAACATGACGTCAGAGACACAGAGGAGTTCCGGGAGCCGCGGCGACACGGCGATGAACGGAAGCGCTCATGACAGCACCCCCTCCTCAAGGGCCCCTCCGGGGGACAGGACCAGGTCTATCAGGATGAGTCTTGTGGAAGGTCTTGACCAATATTGGAGCATTTACTTGATGAGCAGGTTCCCAAGAACGTTCCGTGACTGGATAACCCTTCCAATGAATGAGATAATACAATTTCTTGCCCCGCAATTTGGAATCTAGAATATGGCTGATCTCAAACTCAGGATGTCCATGCACCAATAACGGTGGAGGTTTAGAAAAAGGCTTAGAATACCTGTTAATCATCACAGGTTTTAAAAGAGAAACATGGAATACCGGATGGACTTTGAGAGACTTGGGTAAAGCTACCCGATAAGCAGTGGAACATACCTGACCCAGTATTCGGAAAGGACCCACATATCGTGGTCCCAATTTGTTAGAAGGTTGTTTCAGGCGAAGAAATCGAGAGGAAATCCAAACTTTATCACCAGGGCGATATTTGGGAGCCTTTTTCCGTCGAAGATCCGAAAAGAACTTGTAACGTCTAGAAGTTACAGAAAGAATACGATGTATCTTCTGCCAATGTCGAGTTAATCTTCGGGCTGTAAGATCAGAAGCAGGATTCACTGTGGAGGAAGTATGCAAAGGGAACGTCCTAGGCTGATATCCGTAAGCTGCATGAAAAGGAGAAGTCTGAAGGGAGGAATTGTACCGGGCATTATGGGCCAATTCAGCCAAAGGAAGGTAAGAAGTCCAGTTAGAATGATAATGATCCACATAATGTCTAAGATATGTTTCAAGACACTGGTTTACTCTTTCAGTCTGACCATTCGATTGTGGGTGGTGAGAAGTAGAGAGAGATATAGTAGTACCAAAATGTTTACAAAGTGACCTCCAAAATCGAGAAACGAATTGTACCCCTCTATCTGAAACAATATCAAGAGGAAATCCATGGATTCTTACAATATGTAGAATAAAAAGTTCAGAGAGTCTTTTGGCAGATGGTAATCCTGGCAAGGGTACAAAATGAGCCGTCTTAGTGAACCTGTCGACCACCACCCAGATAGTATTGTTCCCAGTGGACAAGGGAAGATCGGTAATAAAGTCCATGGATACATGAGTCCAAGGCTGGTGAGGTATAGGCAATGGTTGGAGTAATCCTGAAGGAAGTTGGCGTGGAGTTTTGTTCATGGCACATTGTGTGCATACTGAGACGTAATCCTTCACATCTTGAGAGAGTGTAGGCCACCAGACATGTTGTTTGAGGTTTCGAGTGGTAATACTGATGCCAGGATGTCCAGAAAGGGGACTATCATGAGCCCAAAATAAAATCTTGGAACGAAGGCGTTCAGGAACAAAGAGTAAACCATTGGGAGGTTTACAGGACAAAGGAAGACGCTCTTGAGCGGACTGTAATTCTTGTAACCAAGAAGTTGTTAACTGGGCAATGACTTCATGAGGTTGGAGAATGGTACCAGACTCAGGAACTGGGGTATCTTGAAATTGTCTGGAAAGTGCGTCTGCTTTAATATTTTTTGAACCAGGTATGTAAGACAAATTATAGTGAAACCGAGAGAAGAATAAGGACCAGCGTGCTTGCCTGGAATTTAGTCGTTTGGCTGTTTGGAGATACAGAAGGTTCTTATGATCAGTAAGTATAGTAAATGGCAAAGAAGTACCTTCCAGCCAATGTCTCCATTCATCCAATGCCATCTTGATGGCAAGCAACTCTTTATTCCCTACGTCATAGTTAAATTCGGAAGGAGTGAATTTTTTAGAGAAAAAAGCAACAGGATGAATCCTTCCAGTCTCTGGTATTCGTTGAGACAGAACCGCTCCAGCAGCAACAGAGGAAGCATCCACCTCCAGAATAAATTGAAACTCAGGATTTGGATGACGAAGGATAGGAGCTGAGGAAAAAGCTTCTTTGAGAGATTCAAAAGCTTCTATAGCCTCAGACGGCCATACTTTACAGTTTTGTCCTTTTCTTGTGAGAGAAGTAAGAGGAGAGGTAATAGTAGCAAAATTCTTGATGAACTTTCTGTAATAATTGGCGAAGCCTAGGAAACGTTGTAAAGCCTTCAAAGAATCAGGTCTAGGCCAATCCAAAATGGCAGAAAGTTTAGTAGGGTCCATTTCGAATCCAGATGCCGATATTACATAACCCAGAAAGGGTATGATTTTTTGATGGAAAGAACATTTCTCCAGTTTAGCAAACAGATGGAATTCTCTTAGACGTTGAAGTACTTTCTTGACGTGGTGCACATGATCTTGGTGGTTCTGAGAAAAAATTAAGATGTCGTCCAGGTATATGATAACAAAAATATTCAAAAAATCACGAAAGATCTCATTTACAAAATGCTGGAAAACCGCCGGAGCATTGCATAGCCCAAAGGGCATGACCAAATATTCATAATGCCCAAATCGAGTGTTAAAGGCAGTCTTCCACTCATCTCCTTTGCGTATACGGATCAAGTTGTATGCACCACGTAGGTCGAGTTTGGTGAAAATGGTGGCTCCCTGAAGATAAGTAAAAAGTTCAGGAATAAGGGGCAGAGGATAACTGTTCTTGATGGTAATCTGATTCAATCCACGATAATCAATACAGGGTCTTAATCCGCCATCCTTTTTTCCCACAAAAAAGAAACCAGCCCCTACAGGGGAAGAGGAGGGTCGAATAAATCCTCTAGCCAGATTGTCTTTTATATATTCTTCCAGAGCCATGTTTTCTGGTTTAGAAAGTGGATATGTTTTGCCTCGAGGATAGGCAGCCCCAGGAAGGAGGTCAATGGGACAATCAAAAGGGCGATGAGGAGGAAGACGTTCCGCTTCTTTTTTGGAGAAGACATCCACAAAGTCATGGTAATGCATAGGTAAGGATTCCGGAGTTTCAACTGTGAGAGCAATAGTGAGTGGTAACTTAGTAATCTCTTGAAGACATTTAGTCTGGCATGTAGATCCCCAGGAAGTGAGTTCACCGAAAGTCCAAGAAAAAATGGGATTGTGAATCTGGAGCCAGGGTAATCCCAAGATAATGGGAAATTGCGGAGTGGGAATGACATCGAAACATATTGTCTCAGAATGAAGTATTCCTACGGTGAGGATTAAGGGTTGAGTAGAAAACTGAATGTATCCAGAACCCAAAGGATCTCCACTGACCGTAGAGACTGAAATGGAATACTCCTTCTTTAGTAAGGGTATAGAATGAGTAGAAACAAATGTAGAGTCAATGAACACACCTCCAGCACCAGAATCAATTAGGGCTTGGGTATAGATCTTCTTTTGTCCAATTAGAAGAGTTACTGGAACAAAGAGTTTCTTGTATAGGGAATGACCACTATTTTGGCTTAACTCAGTTCCCTGGACTAGAGTTAAGCCCTGGCTTTTACTGGCCTAGTAGGACAATCCCTTAATAAATGTCCTTTAAGGCCACAGTACAGACATAAGCCAAGAGTCCGTCTTCTTAAGCGTTCAGTCTCAGTTAATTTTATACTTCCTACTTCCATGGGTTCAGCCTGATCAGTAGTAGGAGAGGCTGGAGTGACTGGACTAGAAAAACGAGGAGCTAAACGAAAAGGAGTTCGAGTGGCAGTCCTCTGTGTTCTATCCTTTTCTTGTTGGCGTTCACGAAACCTGGCGTCGAGACAGATACAGAGATTTATTAAGGCTTCTAAGGACTCTGGAAGTTCACGATACACCAATTCATCCTTGAGACGCTCAGAAAGTCCTTTACGGAAAGCGGCTCTGAGTGCTCCCTGATTCCAAGTGGTTTCAGAGGCAAGGGTGCGGAACTCAATTGCATATTGAGAGACTGGTTGATTTCCTTGACGTAAATCCAGGAGAGTTGCTTCAGCAGCGGATGACCTTCCAGGTTTATCGAATACGTTTGAGAATGTAGATAGAAATGTATCAACATCCAACAGTATAGGATCATTCTTTTCTAGCAAAGGTGACACCCAAGCCAAGGCTTTTCCTTTCATTAAGGAAATAAGAAACGTGATTCTAGAAGAGGCAGTAGCAAAGAGAGTAGGGCTATTTCGGAAATGAAGACGGCATTGATTCAAAAAGCCTCTACATTCTTCAGGATTCCCATCATATTTATCCGGAAGAGGAATCCTGGGACTTAGTTGTACCTGAGACTGATTGTTAGGAATCGGAGGAGGTAATGCCTCAATCGGATTTGGATTGGGATTAGGATTGGGAGGTGCGGTAGCAACCAAATTTTGTAATAGAGCAGTAATTTGATCAAGTTTAGTGTCCAGAGACTGCAAGTGAGTGGCATGAGAACCCAAGAGCTGTCCCTGGTGAGCCACGGCCATAGATAATTCAGTGGGGTCCATTTTTATGGCCCGTTTGTAATGTCAGCCGCTCTGGAATCAATCCGGGATGTAACCCAACTGCTAGCGTGAATTGAAAGCACACGCTAGCACACTGAGAAATATCCAGGACGTGACCCACTCAGGAAGCAGATTAGAAGATAACAAAAATGAATATTGTTCCAGAATGCAGGAAAGCCACAAAGGATAAAACGTCCCTTTAAGTAGTACAAAGAACAAAAAGGAAATGCTCTTACTTTGAAGCTTCTGAAAAAGGTCCTCTTTAGCAGGCTTGTAAAACAAAGGAAAAGTTCTCTTTTGCAGCTTGTAAAAGTATAATGTCCCTTTAAGCAGGTTTATAACAAACAGAAAGGCAAAGTTCTCTTTTGCAGCTTGTAAAAGTAAATGTCCCTTTTAAGCAGGTGTATAACAAACAGAAAGGCAAAGTTCTCTTTTGCAGCTTGTAAAAAGTATAATGTCCCTTTAAGCAGGTTTATAACAAACAGAAAGGCAAAGTTCTCTTTTGCAGCTTGTAAAAGTAAATGTCCCTTTTAAGCAGGTGTATAACAAACAGAAAGGCAAAGTTCTCTTTTGCAGCTTGTAAAAGTAAAATGTCCCTTTAAGCAGGTCTTGTTTAACAAAGAATAGGTTTAAAGGTAAAGGCCAAAGCAAGGTCAGGCAGGCAGAAGTCGGCATCCAAATATCAGCAAAAGGTATAGGCAAAAGACAGGGTCAGGCAAGCAGAAGTCGGCATCCAAGTGTCAGCAAAAGGGTAATAGCTACAGGCAAGGTCAGGCAGGCAGAAGTCAATGTCCAAATATCAGCAAGTAGGGATTAGGCAAGAGGGTTGGTCAGGCAGGCAGAAGTCGGTACACAGAAGAATAAAACTGATATGGTACTCACAATCCAGGGAAACAAACAAACGGGCCCAGATTCAGATCTCCCGCCGAGATTTAAAGGGCAGGAGCGTAACCGTCATCAGAGGGGTGTGAGAGAAAGCGTCATGTTGCTAAGCAACATGACGTCAGAGACACAGAGGAGTTCCGGGAGCCGCGGCGACACGGCGATGAACGGAAGCGCTCATGACAAACAGCTACCAAAAGTTTACAGCAGATACACTTAGCTTTGGTAGCTCCAGCACCAGGCAGCGATTTTCCAGAAGTATCTTCTGACTCAGCTTCAACATGGGACATCTTGCAATATGTAATAGAAAAAACAACATATAAAGCAAAATTGATCAAATTCCTTAAATGACAGTTTCAGGAATGGGAAAAAATGCCAGTGAACAAGCTTCTAGCAACCAGAAGCAATAAAAAATGAGACTTAAATAATGTGGAGACAAAAGTGACGCCCATATTTTTTTAGCGCCAAATAAGACGCCCACATTATTTGGCGCCTAAATGCTTTTGACGCCAAAAATGACGCCACATCCGGAACGCCGACATTTTTGGCGCAAAAGAACGTCAAAAATGACACAACTTCCGGCGACACGTATGACGCCGGAAACTGAAAAAAATTTTTGCGCCAAAAAAGTCCGCGCCAAGAATGACGCAATAAAATGAAGCATTTTCAGCCCCCGCGAGCCTAACAGCCCACAGGGAAAAGTCAAATTTCAAGGTAAGAAAAAAATTGTTTTATTCAAATGCATTATCCCAAATATGAAACGGACTGTCTGAAAATAAGGAATGTTGAACATCCTGAGTCAAGGCAAATAAATGTTTGAATACATATATTTAGAACTTTATAAAAAAGTGCCCAACCATAGCTTAGAGTGTCACAGAAAATAAGACTTACTTACCCCAGGACACTCATCTACATGTTGTAGAAAGCCAAACCAGTACTGAAACGAAAATCAGCAGAGGTAATGGTATATATATAAGAGTATATCGTCGATCTGAAAAGGGAGGTAAGAGATTAATCTCTACGACCGATAACAGAGAACCTATGAAATAGACCCCGTAGAAGGAGATCATTGAATTCAAATAGGCAATACTCTCCTCACATCCCTCTGACATTCACTGCACGCTGAGAGGAAAACCGGGCTCCAACCTGCTGCGGAGTGCATATCAACGTAGAATCTAGCACAAACTTACTTCACCACCTCCATAGGAGGCAAAGTTTGTAAAACTGATTTGTGGGTGTGATGAGGGGTGTATTTGTAGGCATTTTGAGGTTTGGGAAACTTTGCCCCTCCTGGTAGGAATGTATATCCCATACGTCACTAGCTCATGGACTCTTGCTAATTACATGAAAGAAAATGCACACACAGGCTCCCAACCACTCACACGCATTGGATGAAGAGGATCGATCCGGAAGTGATCAAGCTATGGGTCACCCACCCGCCTCCCTGCTATGGCTCCCCACAACAATCGGCACCAGCCACAGAGTGTCTCTCTCTGCATCAGTGCCTAAAAAAAACCCAGAGGATGTGTCAGGCACGTCCTTTGTCCTTGACTGACAGTATTTGTAGGACGTGCCTGACACGTCCTTGGTCGTTAAGGGTTAAAGGGACATTCTGGTTAAAATTTAAATGCACATAAATTAATTACATGTTTGAATAGAAACATATTTACAAAATATATGTATTGTCAAAAATGCTTCTAGTAAATACTGCAGCTGCGCAGAGCACCAGTGGGCTTTATCATGTTTGCAACTAACAAACTGAGTTATAACTAAATGATACCAGCACATTAGGTTTTTTGAGCAAGTGTTGTTTGAAATTATGCTGCACGGTGCATACTTAATACAATTTTGAAACAGCTCTAGCTTTTATTAGAAACATTTTTGTCAATACATATGTATTAAAAAAATGCTTCTATTAAAAAGTTAAATGAATCCATGTGCATTTCAATTTTGGCTGGAATGTCCCTTTAAACCATACATTCTAATTTGTTATATATTGCAGATTTAAAAGTAATAACAAATCAACAAGAAATATCCAGAAACACAATTTATCCAGTGTTATAAATAAGTGTGTATATATATATAAATTTATATATATATATATATATATATATATATATATATATATATCAAAGTATACAGGAGGGAACTCATAGGTCTTTCTAATAATAAAAGTTTTTCTGGTGATGCAGACAGCCTTTTTCAAGACAATCTATTATTAAACATACAGTATATTAATCCAAAGTGCTACAAGTTCTATGCACGCTAGATTTACATAGAACAATTTTCAAACAAACTTAAATCAAACCCCACCATGATAAATCAAAAGAAACTATTAAAAGACAGTCCAAACTTAATCTTCAGTTGCGAATTTAAAATGTGTATATACACAGACATATATACACATCTATGCCAGTTTATCCACAGAGCTTGCTATGTATATATATGTAACACCCTTTCCTGACCTTCCCTTAGGTGGGTGATAGTGTAATGCTGTCTACCTGTTTCGTGTATGAGAACTAAGCCTCTGCAGAGTGGGAGTAGGAGGGGGGTTGAAATCAGGTATATAAGGGATGCCTGTATGACGCAGTGCCTCCACCTATAGGGGACACCCTAGAATAATAGGGTGTGGGGTCCTATAAGATTTTAGTACAAAAAGAAAACAAGTAATAACCACACAAGAAATCTTCAAATAAAATGTTGCTTTGATTATTATAAAGTGTTTAACCAATAACATACAGTGCAACAAATACAAATAATAATATTAATCACAATATCTTCTTATGACATCAGTATACCTTTTTTTTTTAACTCAGAAGTCCTTCATGAGCTCATGAAATAATAACATAACTGTTGCTGTAAAATACTTTGAGGTGGTGCTGTACAATGCAATTTCATATACTAAATAGAATTTAGTTGAGGTAATTATCCCTTGCTGCTTGTGAACGAAGCTAGAGAGCGCTGCTTATGATCGATGCAGTGCTCAAGAAAACTTCTCCTCAGAAATACTGAATAACATAAGTCTCTACCTTATTACTGAATTTCAGCAATCCACTTGCCTTATACTGCAAAGTCAGTCACTCTTTGACTACAAACAGCTGCAGAAATCTCACAGTTATGCCCTTATGTAATGTAGCTTTATAAATCCAGTCAGTGTATTTGTGCAAACTATTCAGGCAGAATAACTTATAGGATATTCTCTGGGTTATCTCTTTAATATACATCACACTCCGTTACTTCCTTATGTAATGCAGCTGTGCAATCCATTTAGTGTATTTATGCAAACTGTTTAGGCAGAATAACTTCTAGAATATTCTCTGGGTTATCTCTTTAATATACAACACACTCAGTTACTTCCTTATGTAATGCAGCTGTGCAATCCATTTAGTGTATTTATGCAAACTGTTTAAGCAGAATAACTTCTAGAATATTCGCTGGGTTATCTCTTTAATATACAACAACTCTGCAGCACATCACACTCAGTTACTTCCTTATGTAATGCAGCTGTGCAATCCATTTAGTGTATTTATGCAAACTGTTTAAGCAGAATAACTTCTAGAATATTCTCTGGGTTATCTCTTTAATATACAACAACTCTGCAGCACATCACACTCAGTTGCTTCCTTAAGTAATGCAGGTGTGCAATCCATTTAGTGTATTTATGCAGACTGTTTAGGCAGAATAACTTCTAGAATATTCTCTGGGTTATCTCTTTAATATACAACAACTCTGCAGCACATCACTTATGACTAGTATATCTTTTCTCTTGCATTTAGTTAACATGAAGTTATGGAGATCTTAAAACAGCAGATAATGGCTGACACTCACAGTACAAATAAAAGGTTCAAACTTCTGTCTGCAGCAGCCACATGTAGCAATGTCTGAACTGTCTCTGGAATCCATGCATTAGTCTGAATAACTTCTTTCAGCTTGGAAACAGCAACTTTCTTCCCCCATCTCCAAGTCTGGGCAAAGTTCCACACTTCTCTTAACACCTAAGAAATCTCCTCAGCACTAACAACTCCTCCCCCTTCACAGATGGCATTTCTCTTCCTCAATACAACTATTACAGCCGCCATCTTGGGTAAGGGCAAGGTCCTTACATATATCTGGGTAATGTTATTTTCAAATGTATTAAACATGCTGATGGTATTGAGAAAATCTCAACAGAACTCTAAATACACAGACATATAGACACAAAAAAAAGTGACATAAATGTGGTGGTGTCACCCCCTGGTGGGTGTCACCCGGGGGCAAACCGCAACCCCCTAGTGACGCCACTGTGTTGCTTGAATCTGATAAAATTGTTTGTTTAACCAGTGATAGCAGTGAGGAGTGGCTTGGCAAATTAAAAACACAGATAAATGCAGACAGGAGCTTATCAATTTTAAGAATAAAAAGCTACACGCTGTTGACTGCAAAGAAAAACGTGTTTATCCATGGTTAATTGGCAAGCCCTCTTTTCACCACAGAAGGTTCAGGGATAAGTGCACTCAACAAAATATGCTCACAATTGACACCAGTGGGGGCGACTCAAGTGGTCAGGAAGGGGCTAGCAGCTCCACTCATACTAAAGAGGCCCATAGAGTGCAAACCAGATCACAAAACAAATCATTCACACACTCAAAAAAGGAGGCAAGAAAATATGTAGAAACCACATTAGATGGGGCGGCTACCAAAACAAAACCCAAAACCTAACCACTGATTGAGTAGTCATAAGTCATAGTAGCCGTGCACTTACTGAACAAGAAGTTTCATTGCTCAATGAAGTGCTCAGTTATGTGCCGACTCCTAAAATTGATAACTTGGATTTCTGGAACAGATCTTTTAGTTTAAGCTGGCGTTGAAACCTAGTCAGGTCAATTTGATTCTCAATAAAGAATAAGGTTCAAGGAGACAACAAATTTAAATCTAAATCT
Source organism: Bombina bombina (assembly GCF_027579735.1). Classification (NCBI taxonomy): domain Eukaryota; kingdom Metazoa; phylum Chordata; class Amphibia; order Anura; family Bombinatoridae; genus Bombina; species Bombina bombina. The sequence continues at coordinate 342,052,441 of NC_069503.1, forward strand.
AGATGTGAACTATCTAATACACATTCCTCTATAAAAACCTATACCTCCCTATGTACAGTTGAGATTAACAAAGAATGTCGGTCTCTTATTCAGCAACATGAAAATATGGCGGCGCAGGAGTGGCAAGCTGTGGGCAGCCTACGTGATGACAAGTCTATTGTCATTCGTGCCGCCGACAAGGGTGGCACTATTGTCATCCTGGACCACTCATATTATAGAACACTCAGTTGGAGATCCACATACATATCGTGTTTTGCCAAAAAATCCAGCAAAAGAATTTAATATAGCATTGGATAAAATTCTATTAATAGCCCTTCAAAGTGGGCACATTGATGAAACCATATACAAATTTATGACCACTGACCATCACAGATATCCCTTTATCTATAGTATTTCTAAAATTCACAAAGACCCTTTAAGATGTCCTGGGCGTCCCATTGTATCCACTATTGGGTCACTCTACCAAAGCGTGGCCCAATATGTGGATTATTTCTTACTGGATACAGTCAAAAAGACAAAAGCCTTCCTTTTGGATTCAATTGAACTTAGCAAATTACTGCAGGACAAACTGTTTCATTTCCCACAGTTTAGGTTTACAATCGGTAAGAACCAAATTATCATCTGATCCTAATTATACAGGACCCCCAATTGAATTTATTATAGATTTATTGGAGATTTGCTTAACACATAATTATTTTTGTTTTGAAAATACCTACTATTTACAACTTGTCGGTACAGCCATGGGCTCGTCAATGGCTCCAGCCTATTCCAAATGTCCTTTTATATTGTCGTTATATTGACGACTTGTTAATTGTATGGGGTGGCTGGAATCAGAACTCAATTCTTGGTATGAACTACTTAATAGCAATTTACCCAATGTGCAGTTTAAAATAGAATATGATTGTGAACAGATTACATTTCTTGATCTTTGTATTTATAAGAAGGACTGTGGTAGGCAATGTAAGCTAAACACTAAACTTTTCTTCATAAATGGAAAGAGTCCACAGCTGCATAAATTACTTTTGGTATTTCAGAATCAGAACCCGGCCTCCAGGAGGAGGCAAAAACACCCCAGCCAAAGGCTTTAATACTCCTCCCACTTCCCTCATCCCCCAGTTATTCTTTGCCTTTCGTCCCATGAGGTTGGCAGAGAAGTGTCAGAAGTTTTAGATAGTCTCTTATGGAGGGTAGTACTCTTTGGCATGGGACTGTAGTTTTAAGTAGTCCTGTCAGTCTCTCAGAGAGCATGGGTGATAGTCTGGAGATGCAGGGAGAGTGTTTCTGCGAAACCATCCCGACTCATATTAGCTCCACAAGCAATCGGTATTGACAAGTTTCGCTGCCTGCTTTCTTCTCTCAAATTCATGGCAGAAGCGACGCTGCTATCTGTCACACTTGAAGGGCCGTGTTCTTGTTCCACGGCGTAGATTCCGGTAAGATTGTTTCATTTTACTTTCATCATGGATGTATTATAATTACAACTGTTTATCCGAGAGTGGCTACAACCTTTTGTATCTTGGAATCAAGGGTTAATATCTCCTAAGGGGGGTTATTGAACAGGTTTATTTTTAATCATGTTTGTTATGTGATTCTGTCTGCTAATGTGTAGTGATACTGCGGCTCACAGCTATTTTGGAACATAACAGTCTATGTCTAGTGACGCGGCCTTTACGGTCGGGCGCGCATTATTCATGGAGTGCACAGTTTACCTTGTGACCGGCGTGGTCAAATTTTTAGCTCTCCATTTCTGCATTCCTGACCGTGTGGCGACAGAGGAATTCTGGTCTGCTTGTGTCTGGTTTACAGGAGGTGGTGAGTGTCCCAGCCATTGGGGGTGTAAGGTGCCGTTTAGAGTTTTCTTATTGGTCCATTTTTTTAATCAATATCCCAGTTATGGAGGATTCTGATTTGTTGGAGATGGATGTCTCTGATTCAGATTCTACTTCTTGCGAAGAATATGAATTGGCCCGGTTGATACATGCCCATCAGTTATGTTCCGAATGCCATTTTAGAGTGCTCTGTTCCTCAAGATCAGGGAATCAGGGGCCCGCTGAGCCATCCACCTCTGGGGATTCCATTTCCTGACAAGGCGCATTCCCTACCACCAACTCTTACTACACATGCAGGTAACCCAAATGCTGCTTATCCTTCTATGGAGAAAACCTGTTCCCACCGGAGGTTACGACACGGCTCCGCATGGCCATATCTTTGGCGCTGGCGCATCTGCACCTCCCTGGAGTGTGCTTACGATATTGTCCATGTTCCTTTAACCAGGGCTCGTCAGGCGTGAGATTGCCTGGTCCAGTTCAGCCCTCCGGGGGAGCGACTGCCCCTGAGGCCTCAGGGGGTCAACCTTTGGGGCCGATGTCTTCATTTGTCCCGGCGGAGATATGTTGCACCTTTCGTTATATACTGGCACGCCTTTGTATTCTACTGAGGCACGTTTTGGCGTTGCTGGAGGACCCCACTCTTAATGGGGGGATTTCTCAGTCTTCCTCTTCGACTGGCTTGCATGATTAGACATAAGGGAGTAATCTTCTTATAGTCTTTGTTATTTGAGTATCCGTTTCCAGTTCTGGGCTTGGAAGAATCGGAAGTCCGTTCTTCCTGGGCGATAACCTACGGGTTGCCTGATCTTTTATTTAATCTCTGGAATTGATACTCGCGATTTTGTTGTTGCACTGTTTACTTTTACAAAAGTTTGTTTAAGAGTGAGGACGTGCTAGTCCTATGTTTGTCTGTTGTCGATCCCTCCATCTTGGGGGAGACTCTATGTGGCCTTGACAGTGCTGGAGCCCTTGGTTTCAGGCTGGTCCTGACTGGGTACAATTCCTTCTGTCTTTGAGGCCTAGTTCAAACTCATGGCACCTTTTATGCCTTGCTGGTGCAGTGAGGGTGCCTAGTGCTCACAATATGACTTGTGTTATTTTCCTTGTTTTTATTTTACAAGTTTCAGCTAGCATCCTGAGAGGACTTGATGGTCCATGGTTTGCTTAGGGGCATGGGCGATAGTTCAGTCCTCATTAGCCTGTCAATCTAGTCAGTCGGGTCTCCATTGAGATCTGCTGCGACATGCTCTGTTGTTTCTGATTTTTGCGGGGGCTAGAGTTTTCCTTCCCATTGTGGGTTGGAGGTTTGGAGGATTTAGGTCCTTCATGCCGCCGGTTCTTGGTGGTCTTGCCTTTTTAAGGTCTATTTGGGAGTGTCCTTTTAGGAATTGTTGCTTTTAGAGGGTCTCTTCCTTCGACTCGAGACTTCTGGACTTCGTCCGGGTTTCTGGCGGCTTTGAGCTAGGTAGCGTGGCTGAGCGGTCTAAGGCACTGGATAAGGGTCCAGTCTCTTCAGAGGCGTGGGTTCAGATCCCACTGCTGCCAGGTTCATCATTTTAATTTTATTTTGGAAGTGAGGACCGTGCAACTTTGTCTAATTCCCGGGAGTTAGTTGTCTCCATATCGGGGACGATAGGTGGTGTTGTCTCATTTTCAAAGCGTTTGCTTAAGGGATGTTTCTACCAGGGTTCGGGATGCTCTGCATTCTTCTTCCTTGGGTGTGGTCCTCTGGAAAGTTAGTCTGAAAGGATTATGGAGACTAGCCTTTTTCTTCTCTCTCTTTCGGCTGACTCTGTTCTCGTTATCATTCCATTAGTCTTGGACTTTGTGTGAGTTGTCCTTGGGGCCTGGAGCTCTAGAGTGATGGCGTTACTTTGTCGCGGCCTAGCACCCTGTTTGGGGGGTGTTGACCTCCTGCTAAGGGTGTTCTCTTCCCTTTGGGCAGGGAATTACGAGTGAGTCCTGTACCCATTCTCCTGGTTAGCCCGGTTATTGTCCCCTGTGAGGTCTGTTTTTCTTCAGATGGGGTATCTTGTGTTCCCTGAGGGTGTTGTTTGTTTTAAGGCGATCTGGGTCTCGGGTCCAGGGCCCACAGGACTAAGTGGCCTAAGGATTGCATTTTGAATCCTGTTGTGGCAGTTTTGTTAAGAGACTTATGATCCTGTGGACTGGTTCGGTACGCCCCAGTTTTTTCAGGGAGACTATGTTTGGACATAGGCGCTAGCTCATTGAGCTTGCAAGCAGGAAGGCCAGGGTTCATATCCCCCCTTCAGGTCCTGGTTTTAAACTTTAAGGTCTGACTTGTCCTTCGGACGGAGTGTGCTCCTTTTCATGGGGGTTTTCTTTGTGGATTCAACAGTGGTGTCTGGATGATTTTTCATTCGGTCCGTGTTTTGATCAGTCTATGGCATCATGTCTTGGGGCATGTGCGCTGTTCTTATCTGTGCCCTCCCCTTTGAGGGGGTAGCTTGTCTTCCTTAGGAGCTGGGGTTTCCTCTCTCTGGAAGGTCATTGTCCTGCCCTGTGTGTAGGAGGTTGGAACAGGTGGCTTTTGTTTCTTTGAGGGACAGCAGTCTGCTGCTCTGTGGAATTCTCTGTTCCATCTGTTGGAAATTGAAATATCCATGTAGAGACTGTCTAAGAGAGTTGTGACCGGTCTTCCTAAGGATCTATTGCACTTTCTCTGTTCCAGGTCCTAGGGGTTCACCTTGGGAGTGCCTTATTGGAGGAGTGGATTGGGTTGGCACCCAAGCTCTGTTGGGGTGGGTGAGTCCCCCCATTATTTCCTGTCCTGGGGGCCTGTGGTTGGGGGTCTTTCTGTTCCCTGTTCTATCAGTCATGCCTGTCACTTGGGCTGGTCCGGTGTTTGGAGCAGGATCTGTGATCTGTTGCTCTGCTAATTGTCCTCGGGTCATTCGAGGTACGGTGAGCCTCTTTGAGGTTCAGTTTTTTCTCCATGTTCAAAGATCTGTGGGAAGGACTGGCAGCTCTTGGATAACCTGCAATGTTATCCACTGGTGAATGCTTAGCAGCCTGAAGGATCCTATTTCAGCTGCTTCTTACTTGCTCTGCAAGTATTCAAGTTTCTGTGTAATTTTCGATGACGGTAGCTTGCAGTGTTTTGTCGAATGTTCACCTTTCTGAGCTTGCTGCACGAGGTTCGGTTCTGAAAATTTAGATATTCAGAGCTACCTTTTTACGACTCTGCGGACCTTCGTCTTCAGTTGTCTTAACTAGAGTGCGGTTGCACTGTGTTAGAGGAAGATTCTCTTCTCTGTTCAGACTCCAGGCCTTAGTCTGTACTTTCTGTATCTCTGGGGTCTGGACGTTGCCTCCCCTTTTTTTCTGTGAGACTGGTTGGGTCTCTGTTAGCCTGACCCGGGTTTCTCTGGATTTTGCTCTGTTTAAGGACTCGTTGTGCCCTTTTTTTAGGTTTTTTTTTTCTGGAGTTCCTTATGCTTGTTTTCTCCATGTCTTTTCTTATTTGTGGAAGAATACGGTAGTTTGTTCCCTTTCTCTATTAAGGGGTGTGTTATTTGGAGACTGACTGCTGGGCGACGGGGTCTCCTGGAGGCTGTTGGCTCAGTCACGTATAATTCCTGCAGTCTCTAGCAAGGCTTGTGGACTATCTGCGGGTCAGTGTCCTTGGGCCTTTCTTCAAAAAGGTTGTTCTCGGCTTCGGACAAAGCAGGATTTTGTTGGGTAGGGGTTTTTCAGGCCTGGTGCCCTCAGAATGGACTGCCTCTTGTACCAATCCGTTTTAGCATTCAGTGTCCTCTGTAGCTTGGGTATTGTTTTCCCAAAAGTAATGAATGCAGCTGTGGACTCTTTCCATCTGAAGAAAATAAAATTATCAGGTAAGCATAATTTGTTTTTTTTCCAAGCCAACCAGACAGAAATACAGTGTTGAAGTTTCAGAGCTATCATCTCCCACAGTTGAAATTTGGAATCTTAAAATCTCAATTATTGAGAGCAATCAGAAGCAACACTGAGACTTCTGATATACAATCCCAATTCAACTATATGAGAGATAAGTACTTGGCCAGGGGTTACAAATTGAAAGACATCATGAAAGTTTAGGGTGAGATTGAACATTTGGACCAGGGTACTGTCATTAATCGCAGCAAAACTAAGAAACCAGAATGCAATTCCCTCAACTTTATTATTACTTACATGCCAGCCAGTAACCTGGTTTAAATACTTTGGCAAAAAACTAGTACATTCTTGCAGAAGACCCCACCTTACCATTCAAATGTTTAAAACCTCCACGCATGGTATACAAAAAAGGTAGAAGCCTACAGTCTATGATTGTCAAATATGACTTGCATTGAGACATGCAAACTTGGCTACCTAAGAAAAAGGTGGGATGCTACAAATGTGGTAGCTGCATTACCTGCAACACCATGCTAACTGGGGAGACATTTAGGCACCCTTACAGAACCCAACATTATTCCATCAAACATAGGCTAACATGCTCTTCAGATTTTGTTATTTATGTCATCAGTTGTCCCTGTGGGAAGTATTATGTTGGCAAGACCTGTACGTCATTTAGGGAACATCTTGCCAATCATAAAAGTGCCATCAGGGCAGCCTACAAGAACAATGAGAGTGACCAACCAGTGACATGTCACTTCTTAGAATTTGGCCATACTATTGCTATGATGAGAACTATACTAATAGATAGGGTCCGCCCACTTAGGAAAGGGGAAAACAGGGACGAGGAACTCTTAAAGAGAGAGGCACGATGGATACATTGACTTGGTACAATGTGCCCTAAAGGTCTCAACACTCAGTTGGACCGATCCCTGTTCTACTAACATTGTGATAAAAGCTACACACAACTAATCTAGACATTTCATACATTTTGCAACAGTCTTATTTAAGTCCCTAGGGACCACTTATACTACGTTCAAATCAGGTGAGCCTTATGCATTCAGTTATACATGGTTTACTAATTGGTTTGTTGAGATTTGTACTTATAACAACTTTTGTTGCAGCGTGTAAGTCATTGTTGACACAATTTTTTTTTCTGCCATTAGCGTTATCGGGTCAAAGCCAAGGAAGAATGGGGCTTAAAATATACACGGAACATATGTTCAGTTAAGATGCCACAATCAGAGGCTCTTTCTGTATTGACGATGAGTTAGTTCCATCACACACCCTTTTGTCTGCCTTCCTATCCCTGACCACGTTGCACAATGACGTAAGCACCATAGTGGCTATTTCAAACCAGTGCAGTCAACTCTAACACATATTCCTATCCTGAATGGCGGCATGAGAAGCCGTATTGGTTACACGCTAAGGTAGATATTTCTTGTGCATCTAAGCATAGATATGTTGTTACATTGTTTAATCTTTGGTATGTCAGTTATGATTTGCTTTGATTGGGGTCTTATTGATTCTCACAAACATTATCACATCTAGGCCGTATAGGCTTAATTTGGCGTGTTATTTGCAACATAGTTGCTTTGTGAGATATATTGTGTGTTCAGTTCATGCCCTCATTATAAGCAATTTGCAGTGAATCGTAACAATAGTGGCTAATTCTAAATGTATCATTTAGGGTTCTGTTGAGATTTTCTCAATACCATCAGCATGTTTAATTAATTTGTAAATAACATTACTGAGATATATATATATATATATATATACATAGCAAGCTCTGCTGGATAAACTGGCATAGATGTGTCTATATGTCTGTGTATATACATTTTAAATTTGCAAATGAAGATTAAAATAGTATAGTTTACACTGTCTTTTTTTAATGGGTTTCTTTTGATTGATCATGGTGGAGTTTGATTTAAGTTTGTTTGAAAATTGTTTTATGTAAATGTAACGTACATAGAGTTTGTAGCACCTTGGAATACTATACTGTATGTTTAGTTATAGATTGTCTTAAAAAAGGCTGTCTGTATCAGCCGAAACGTCGACTTGTAAATTATTTGATTCATACAAATAAAGAAAACTTTTATTATTGGGAAGACCCATGAGTGCCCACCTGTATACTTTGATGTGTGTGAAATATTTGAGAAATCCCCTTGGCAACTCAACTGAGAGGAGTGAGTGCATGTATAATGTATAATATATATATATATATATATATATATATATATATATCGGTAGCAGAGATGTGCACTCTCACTTTGTCGCAACTGCCAGGGTGCTAGTAGGAATCAATATAGAAAAACAACAAGCTTGCACTCACTGGTCTTTTTGTGAGATAATTTAATGAAAAACTGTGACGTTTCGAGGACAAAAAATCCCCTTCTTCAGACAAAGTGTAAAACAAACAGCAGTGACTTTATACAGTGTGTAAAACAAAACCCCTCCACTCAATTAGATAAAAAAAAACGCCAAAATGGTAGCCATGGTGACCCATGAGTCACATTGTAAACAAACAAATACTATCATATATTAAAAAATATATATACATGAGCCATCCTGGCTCTAACGTAATAGTGACAGCCCAAGTGTGCAAATAGGAGAACTGTGAAGCAATGGAGGCAAACATGAAATACAGACAGATCACAGATTAAATATAGTGACAGTTTCCAATCAATCATTCATACCGCCATTTACTGCTCAGTATTGTATCTAAGGAAACTTAAAGAGACTAAGTTTCCTTAGATACAATACTGAGCAGTAAATGGCGGTATGAATGATTGATTGGAAACTGTCACTCTATTTAATCTGTGATCTGTCTGTATTTCATGTTTGCCTCCATTGCTTCACAGTTCTCCTATTTGCACACTTGGGCTGTCACTATTACGTTAGAGCCAGGATGGCTCATGTATATATATTTTTTAATATATGATAGTATTTGTTTGTTTACAATGTGACTCATGGGTCACCATGGCTACCATTTTGGCGTTTTTTTTTTATCTAATTGAGGGGAGGGGTTTTGTTTTACACACTGTATAAAGTCACTGCTGTTTGTTTTACACATTGTCTGAAGAAGGGGATTTTTTGTCCTCGAAACGTCACAGTTTTTCATTAAATTAGCTCACAAAAAGACCAGTGAGTGCAAGCTTGTTGTTTATATATATATATATATATATATATATATATATATATATATAATATGTGTGTATGTATATATATATATATATATATATATATATATATATATATATATATATATATATATATATGTGTGTGTATGTATATATATATATATATATATATATATATATATATATATATATATATAAAACACACACTACATCGTCAAAAGTATGTGGTCACCTGACTGTCAAACTTATTTGAGCTTGTTGGATATCCCATTCCAAAACCATGGACATTAATATGGAGTTGCCTCCCCCTTGCACAAGAATTTGGAATGTAGAACACATAAGAGAAATGGCATAAGAGAATTTCAATTCTCCAAAAGTATGCACATAAAGCACTCTAGGCCCTGACTATAGGACAGAAGTTTCCAAACAGGATTTATAAAACATAACTTTTATTAATTATAAAAAAACAAAATTGTTTGGTTATATAACCTACAGATTAAAAAACATCACTGATACCAATTAACAGTGTAATATATGTGAAGAATATCACAGTATAAGTCTATTCGGCCTATATAGAGTCTAAATAAGTGTGATCTCAATATTGGTGATTAATGTTGCTCTCTATCTATATGATACTAATGTAGATCCCAGAATTGGGTTTAAAGTTAAATCACAATAGTTAGCTGCAAAAGTGAGTCCTATGTGTATACAATAAGTTATTAGTAGCCAGGATCGTGACTGTAATAATTAGTAGATAGTGAATTACTCTCGGTAGTTCATGCTCTGTTATATGATCAAGACAGATGATGTGGATTTGTATAGAACTGAAATAAATCACAAAGTGGTCACATACACTTTCAAGAAAATTGTGTTTCTTTATTGTTACGACGTATTGAAAGTGTAATGTGTCACTTAAATAGTTTGTATATATACACAGTTCTGTTAATAGTCTCATGGACCTATTATTTATGTTGGTCTTAAATACCCCTATAGAGGCTAAGAATAATGGCCAACATTAATTCATATATTAAAGTATACTTATATTGGGTCCTCACTCATAAATCAATCCATTTAGTCCGTAGCAGTAAAACCACTTATCTGAATTGGGGTATTTTATTGTGTTTACAATTCATCAATTATGTGTGTTTTGTGCATTCACAGTATCACCACAATCTTTATTATTAAAGGTCTTCACAGTGTGTCTTATTAAAAGTGCTGTGTCTTTCATGATTAAATCAAGCTAATCGCATATGTCTGTTCCACAGGCTCAAATAGTAAATATACTGATGGTTAATAAAATATAAAGTGGTACAATAGATGTTAGCGTTGTTATAAATCACATGCACATTGTCACAATGCAGATCTGATATGTGATCAGTCTATGTAGCCGTTACGATATAGGACCAGTGTTCTGTAAAGGTGACCATCCCTGTGGTTCAGTATTATTGTCAGAGTCTCTGTTAGTTCAGAGATACAGTGAAATTAGATAGTGAGCCACAAATGTTCCGCTATTGGTAGAATTTAAATTAATTACAGTTGCGTTTCAATAATGTAACTCATAACTTTAGTATCCATATAACTCTAAGTGTGAGTATTTACTAGGTTATATTAGCATTCAACTTGATCCAGTGGGTTACTCTGAGCTGTCAAAAAATATTCATATCCAAAATGATCTCACGATTTTGATATAAATCTATAAGCTATGGATGGCCATATGACATTATGGGAAACCATCCAGTTTATGGTATGATCATGTAAGAATTTGTTACTTATGATAATAATATGTGAAAAGATCAACACGGCTGCCTCATCCTAATCCCCCCCCCAGGCAAAGAGCCGTATTTACGTTGTACTAATGTGGTCTGAAACCAGGCGGTATTGCCAGATTGTCTCGTTCAAATAGTGCTCTTGTTAATTTGTATCTGTTATATGAACCACTCATCTTATGTTGCCACTGACATCTCATCACGGCATATGTAGCATGAGCATTCTTATATCGATGAACATTTTCAAGGTAGGTGTAGATGCAAATATGTAAGTCTAGCACAGCCTCGACTGTGGTATGATATTAAGTTTAAAAAAAGAGTATTAGGGCAATTGTGTCTGTGTTGCTAATATTGCACAGAGATAACTAAGTCTAGCACAACCCAAACTGGATTTTAATATATAATATAGTATAGCGGTGGTATCGTGACGGCTACTCAATATATTAAGTTGACTAAGTCTGGCACAACCCAGGCTACGTGAATAATTATTTTAAATAATAGTTAGGCTGTAATGCCATATAATTACTGATTCACTATTTCTATAAACACATTGGCTAATCTAAGTCTGGAACAACCCAGACTATGAGCAGTTATAACTATGGTGAATTAGTTCAGAGAGCAACAATCGCAAGTTAAATTGGTATCAGACTTTTAAAATAAACACATAAGTAGAGTGTGAACGAACCTGACGCGGTTCGCCTTATTGGGCTTTATCAAAGGCGGCGAGCCGCCGGATCTGTGTTGATTTAAACCCTGTGAACCGGATGTCCCGCCCACTCTCCATTCTGATTGGTGGTTCAATTGGTGATGTGAAATTAATGACAGACAGATTGTTGGGCGAATGCCCGCAATAGAAGTGTCTATTATTAGGATGCCGATAGATAATATCCAGTACTAAGAGTGAATTATACTGTCATATAGTCTCAAAGTATGAACTGGAAAAGACTAAATAACTGATCGATATGTTAATAAGTATCACATAAACCCTTTCTTGTACTTTTACGTGCTTGGCCAGTGAGTGATTCAGAAATCTTATTAGTTTTTTTGTGTATATCACTGTTTGGCCACAATACAGGGAAATAATTTCAATCCAGATGTATATAGACATAATTCAAGGTTGCGATTAATATAGTTATATTGTGATATATATTACAAATCTCCTCATGTGGGAGTTAAAAACTCAGTTAATACATATCCTTATATGGGTGTATCATACTCTATTAGTGTCCAAGTACGGGTTTTCAGTTAGATTGTAAGTTCCCACGGGAATAGGGCCCTCGATTCCTTCTGTATGTGTTTTGTAAATTCTGTCCTGTCTCTTAGTCTTAGAAGTTTTATATTATTGTTTTATTTAAATGAACTGTATCCATGGACAGCGCTGCGGAATATGATGGCGCTTCATAAATAAAGTATAATAATAATAATGTTATCTCTATTGAACATAGAAAAGGCTGTTCCTCTCAGTAATCTAAATGAGTGATTGTTAATGATGAACTCAATATGGATCTCACTAGTCCCTAAAAAAGGGGACTCAGTGGATGGAAAGTAAATATGTGAATAATCATGATATGAAAAACAAAAACAAGTGCTGGACACGCAAACAAGCTAAGTGTGTGAAAAACAGTACGACTGTGATAAAAAATCCTCATGTTGAAGTAATAAGTGTGAGATATGAATTAATGGGTTAGATAGCCCATCTATGAGATGCTGGTTGTAAATTAAATCAGCTCATTATTTACAGTATTGTCTACATTGCAATACATGTGAAGGTGTGTTCCCAATAAATTAACATCTAAGTGACAGCGTGTGGAGTGCATATAGAAGTGCATACAAATGGTCCTGCATATGACCCGTGATATGAATGTGTTGTAGTGCCATTGTCCCCTTTTGAGATCACAAAGTAAACAGTGACAACAATAATTTCCTATTTAAAGTGAGATTAGTCCCAAAGTAATTTTACCTTTTTGTGACCAAAAATACTAGGTGAATGTAATATTTGAACTTGGTAGTTTCTATTTCAATGTATTCATCAGGATACTTAGTATGGTCATTAGTCTCTCAATATTTATTGCCCCTTACCATAGCCCTACATAGGGTCAGAAGGGATTTACTCCTATAATCCCCATATTTTGTATTAATTTCTAAATGATTTGAATACTGGATATTTATATTATTGCATTTATGCATATATTTCTCAGATGTATTTCATAAACACCAGTATTTCTCATGGGTTGAACATTTATGTATATAGAGGAAGGTCCTTGTCACGAATACCTCATGATTTAGCTGCTAAGGGGTTAATTCTCTTTAGCATGTGAGCTAAAAAAGATTTGTTTTTCAAGAAGAATTGTGTCCTGTATTTGTTTGTGTTTTCTTTGAAGTGCCAGGAGCCTCATAAATACTTTGTAGTATACACAGAAGGAGCCTTTATGGCTCAAAATGTCAGGAGATGGCATGATACAAAACAGTGCTTCTTCCCCACATCCTGAATGTGTTAATAAAAGGACATTGGTCTAATGAAGATATGTGTTTAAAAACATATTATGACATTAAATGAAGGGAAATATGACAACCCTGTCATATCTGGTATCGAACAGTTTCTCACAATGTAAGAGATTGCCTGTCAGTCTATATGAACATGGATGTATCTAGCAGAAATTATATTGTGTTCTCTAAAGTCAGCCAAAGGTACTTAAAGTTTATTGACTGTTGTAAAATATAGGGGGTTTCCCGGGCCAGCCCCTGCTAAATTAAGTGAGGTCAGGCAACCTGATTTATGGAAAAAGGTATAAGGGTCTTGTGTTTTAACACTGAAATTGTCCATTCTACATGGGAGGCTGCTACAGCGTGAGTGACCATCTTCTCTTGCCCATCTCCCTGGGGCAGACTTATAAGCTAGGAAAGTATTAGGTCTGTTATTTTCTTCATTTTATTTTAACCTGTTTGCTGTGTGTAATTGTATTTGTAGCAACTTTTTAATTAATAATGCATTGTGCATAATATTTTTGGCATAATAAATAATTCATTTATTAAGCTTTGGCCTTTGTCTAATAATTGAACCACGTTACTGAAAGAGACTGGAATATTAGAACTGTATATTTTAGGTTATTTTCTGCTAAATTGTATTCTAAGAGTTAATGTGTAAATCTGGGGTTTCCTTAAGATTTCCCATATCATATAATCTTAAGTGGTGGCAGCTAGATATTATAGTTAGTTTAGTCTGGGTGGCATTAAAGGGGAGTTTTGGGCATTTCTTTTACGTCTAGTACAGACTGGAGAGTGTTGTTAACCCTTGCACCCACTGAACTAAATCACAAGCTTGCCTGGTGTGGCTAGATTGTGACATATTAGTGAGAGTAGAAGGGGTCTGATAACCCTTTCTGTGCCAAATAAGTGACTGGCGCAGGGTTGGATAACCCTGGTCATCACAAATTGGTGGTAGCGGTGGAATAACTTTTTTTTTATTAGATTTTAGTGCTCGTGGATTTGCTAGTTGGAAAATCCCGGTACTAAAACGAAATTGTGACTCTTACAATTTCCAAAGGCTAAAACTCAGCGCATTATATAGTCACACATTGCAAACAGTCCCCTTCCCTATTCTCTGTTTTTCTTTTCTATTTTTATTTTTACTATGGAGTTATATCAGCAACAAACGAAGAAAATGTTGGCACTGTTATGCCAGAAGCGAGATATCCCATCCCATGGAAAGAACTAAGATGGACTAATACAACTTCTTATCGAATATGAGTTGAATATGTTGAAGCATCAGGAGAGGTGTCTGCAGCTGTGGACAGTGATTCATCAGGATCTGGGGATTCATTGGACTGTTATTTGCAAACTGTTCTGAAACATATGGGCTCAGTGGATGCAAGTTTGCGCATGGATTTGATTACAATATTTTATGAGAGACAGGTGGCTGTAGCTGAGAGACTGGTGGCTAGGGAAGCTGAGAGAGAGTCTCTGGCAGCTGAGAGACAGGCTGCTGAATGACAGGCTGTGAGAGAGTATCAGATACAGCTTGTATGGTTGGAGAGAGGGATGGTCTCACCTGTTGTTAGTGAACCTAGAGACCCACCTGTTCCCAGAGTGCGTTCAGAGAATTTTCCCACTCTGGAGAAAGATGGTGATGTGCATGTATTCCTGCGTAGCTTTGAGAAAGTTTGCAGACAGTTCCAGCTGCCAAGGGAGCAGTGGGCCAAATACCTTACCCCTGGCCTGAAAGGTCCTGCACTGGAGGCTTTTGCTGAACTACCCCAGAATTTGATCAGGACTATGATTTCATCAATGCTGCACTGCAGAGGAGATATAATCTTACTCCTGAGGTGTACAGGAAGAAATTCCATTCTCTGCAGAAAGGTACATCAGAGAGCTATACTGCAGCTGTTGGAAACCTGATGACAGCCTTTCAACAGTGGATCAGAGGGCTAAAGGTTGCCACTATGGAGGAGCTGGAAGATCTGATAGTGAAGGAGCAATTTTTGCAGCTATGCCCATCAGAAGTTCAAGAATGGGTTTTGAATCGTAAACCCATAACAGCATTGGAAGCTGGTGAGCTGGCTGATTTTTACACAGCCAACAGGTCACCAGGGAAAGGGAGAAAATCCTTTGCTAAGGGGGGATCCACCTGGAAAGGAGCTGCTGCATGACCTCCCTTCACAAAACCTGCTGTGCCTTTGTCTAGTGTGTCTGCTCCCTCTGGGAAAGGAGGGGTGAGTGCTGCACCTGGGCAGGGGGATACCCGCAGGTGTTTTGCTTGCAACAAAGTGGGCCACATCAGCTCCATTTGCACAGAGAAGATTAACTTGGAGCAATCAGCTGGAGGGGATAATCCCTCAGAAGTACCAGCATCTGTTTTGTTTGTTACACGTCCAGCGAAAGCAACCAGGAGAACTTGCAACCTGTGCTCGTCGGAACTAAGGTAACATAGGCGCAGCAGTGACTCTTGTGCGTCCAGGGCTGGTGCGCTCTAAGGACATTATTCCTGCAGGACTGTAGCAGTTAAAGGGATTTGGGGAATGAAACTTGCAGTGCCTATGGCACGGGTATATCTTGATTGGGGAGCGGGGAGAGGTTTAAGAAATGTGGGGGTATCTGAAAATATTACTTATGATGTTTTACTGGATACTGATCTGGGTAGATTGTTAACTCTCTTTATGTGCCTGACAGTGCTACATGTGACCTAGTGACATTAGTTGTAGACCCTTATGTGAGAAGGGCTGTGTGTGAAAATGCTCAGAGACATTATGACCAGGAGGGAGGACAGAGTGCATGTGTGCAAAGTGCTGTGCCTGAACTGGGGGTGTCTGTGCTGAGATGTGAACCTGTAAGAGGAGAGACTGACTGGGGAGAAAGACGGATAGACGGTGTGTGTCTTACTGTGATTGAACCATCAGTACCTGCAGAATTACAGTTAACTGTACAGGATGAGACTGACTGGGGAGAAAGGCAGATTGGGTCTGTGTGGGTCTTTAACCGACTTTAACTGTACAGGAAGAAACTGTCTGTGAGAGGAGGCAGATGAGTGGTGAGTGTCTGTCTGTGATTGAATCAGTGGATTCTATAGAAGGAGGTGAGACTGACGGGGGCGAGAATGACTGGGTGACTGGGCCGCTGGAAGATGTGTGCAAGTCTGTGCCAGAACCACTTGAGTCCCCTGTGGAAAGACAGGATATATGGGATAAATGGCAGAAGGAAGATGTGTGCTTGTCTGCACCAGTGTCAGAAGGATCCCAAATTCTGTGTGAGGATGTGAAGTGGCAGACTGACTGTGAGAGAGAGTAGGGGGAAAAGGTAGCCCACTCTATGATAGAAGCAGCAGAGCCACAGATTTCAGAATGTGTGGGGGAGGAGGGTACATGATACTCTTTGAGGGACCCCCAGAGTGAGTGTGAAATATTGTGGGTGACAGAGACCCCAGTAACCTCAGATGTGACCTATAAACAGACTGCACAGACTAGGGGACAGAGACTAATAGACTGCAGACACGGGGGGGTGAGTACAGAGAAGTTTATTTACACAGCCCCACAGTGCCATTCAGCATATACACGGATAGGTGGGGAGAATCACAGGCACAGCAGCTAGGTCCCAAAGTGGAGAAGAGGGGGGCCGTTAGTCAACCCCCTACCAACCATAACAGTGCAGGAGTACAGGAATTCTACTCCAGTGGAAGGGCAAGAGTCCTGGGTAGTTAAGCAGCAACTGACAGCACACATACGGCTAGATTACGAGTTGTGCGTTAGGGTAAAAAAGCAGCATTAAGAGGTCCTAACGCTGCTTTTTTACACCCGCTGCTATTATGAGTCTTGAAGGTTTAGGTGTACCGCAGACTTCTTTGGCCTTCCTGCAAAACGACTTACGTAAACTTCGTAAAGTCTTTTTTCTATGGGACTTCCATAGCGCTGGTATTACGAGTCTGTCTTGGGAGGTCAAAAAGTGAGCGGTACAGCCTACCCTGTCAAGATCCCTAACGCATTTAAAAGTCAGTAGTTAAGAGTTTTATGGTACAACGCCGTAACATAAAACTCATAACTAAAGTGCTAAAAAGTACACTAACACCCATAAACTACCTATTAACCCCTAAACCGAGGCCCTCCCGCATTGCAAACACTATAATAAAAATTTTAACCCCTAATCTGCCGCTCCGGACACAGCCGCCACCTACATTATATTTATAAACCCCTAATCTGCTGCCCCCAACATTGCAGGCACCTACATTATATTTAGAATATAAATAAGGGAGCTGCTTAAAAAAACAAAAATATTGTAATTATATGTGTACAAGTATAAACAGAGGTGCAGACACTATAATAATATGTATGCAAAAACAAAAGAAAGATAGTAAGGATAAGTAATCCTTACATAAAGATAGGGAATTCAGTACTCTCCAAAGCACACAGATAGTCATAAATATATATATATGATATCAAAAATGTATTCAAGTGGCAAGTGTAGAGCTTGATAGAGACAGAGAACAAAACTTGAAAAAACCAGCATGCGTTTAAAGCACTAGCATTTTATTAATTAATCACCAAAAAAGAAATAAAAAGAAATATAATGTTTTAATTTATACATGATATCAATATGAGACGTCTCTTAGGGGGTAGAACATAAATGTGAAAATAGATGGGCATAAAATATAGGCTTCATAGAGGAGAAAATCTACAACACCTCTATCAGTGGACAACCCCAAAATGAGTGTAAGGGATATGTTGTCATGATAATGACCTGAGAATCTATGTAGTAAACTCCAAAGTAAAGCCAATAAAATAAATATAAAGCCATCAATAAACAAATATGCATAAATAAAAAAACTTCAATGTTTGCAATTTAGAGGTTGTGATAACAGGTGCAGCAAAACACGGAAATATTATACCAGTGACTAAACACAACACCACAATCAGAGGGCAGTCCCAAAATAAAGGGTTAAAACTGTCTTGATATATATAGAGGATCTATGTGTTTAGAAAGGGGTATGGCATAAATGCAGAGATCATAAGTTGTGAAATACAAATAACACAAGGTACCAAAGAAACCGAATTTATGCTTACCTGATAAATTACTTTCTCCAACGGTGTGTCTGGTTCACGGCGTCATCCATTACTTGTGGGAAATATTCTCCCCCACAGGGAAAGGCAAGGAGAGCACACAGCAAGAGCTGTCCATATAGCTCCCCCTCTGGCTCCGCCCCCCCAGTCATTCGACCGACGGTTAGGAGAAAAAGGAGAAACTATAGGGTGCCGTGGTGACTGTAGTGTATAAAGAAAAAAAATTTCAACCTGATTAGGAAACCAGGGCGGGCCGTGGACAGGACACACCGTTGGAGAAAGTAATTTATCAGGTAAGCATAAATTCTGTTTTCTCCAACATTGGTGTGTCTGGTCCATGGCGTCATCCATTACTTGTGGGAACCAATACCAAAGCTTTAGGACACGGATGAAGGGAGGGAGCAAATCAGGTTACCTAAATGGAAGGCACCACGGCTTGCAAAACCTTTCTCCCAAAAATAGCCTCCGAAGAAGCATAAGTATCAAATTTGTAGAATTTGGCAAAAGTGTGCAGAGAGGACCAAGTCGCTGCCTTACATATCTGATCAACAGAAGCCTCGTTCTTGTAGGCCCAAGTGGAAGCCACAGCCCTAGTAGAGTGAGCTGTGATTCGGTCAGGAGGTTGCCGTCCGGCAGTCTCATAAGCCAATTGGATAATGCTTTTCAGCCAGAAAGAGAGAGAGGTAGCAGTAGCTTTTTGACCTCTCCTCTTACCAGAGTAAACGACAAACAAAGATGAGGTTTGTCTAAAATCTTTTGTTGCTTCTAAGTAGAACTTTAAATCACGAACAACATCTAAATTGTGTAATAAACGTTCCTTCTTTGAAACTGGATTCGGACACAGAGAAGGAACAACTATTTCCTGGTTAATATTCTTGTTGGAAACAACTTTTGGAAGAAAACCAGGCTTAGTACGCAAAACAACCTTATCTGAATGGAAAACCAGATAGGGTGGATTACATTGCAAAGCAGATAATTCAGAAACTCTTCTAGCAGAAGAAATAGCAACCAAAAACAGAACTTTCCAAGATAATAACTTAATATCTATGGAATGTAAAGGTTCAAACGGAACCCCTTGAAGAACTGAAAGAACTAACACCACAAACTCCTCACCATCCCAGTGGAGATGCTACTTGTTCAGAGCGGCAAGGAGAATGACTGGGGGGCGGAGCCAGAGGGGGAGCTATATGGACAGCTCTTGCTGTGTGCTCTCCTTGCCTTTCCCTGTGGGGGAGAATATTTCCCACAAGTAATGGATGACGCCGTGGACCGGACACACCAATGTTGGAGAAAAGCTCTTTAAACAAACAGACACAGTTAGTGTAGTAATTCTTGTAGATAATCAGTCTTTCTTTGTGATTGTGATATTACAGAGCAAGTGTCCAGGCATCCACTGATTACGCGGTGGGAAAGGAATCCACTGCCTTATAAAAATAGCGATCCAAACACTCAGTCTTAGATGTAACAAAGCAAAGACTCCGTGATCCCAGGCTGCATCAAAGTTTGCACATGAAGAGTAAAGTGCAATCGAACAACCAATTGCTCCAAGCAAATGAACTCCATGAAGTTTGAAGAAAGAAATAACGATTCCCACAGGTAGGCGTCTCATCAGAGAGATCAGCTGAGAACAGCTGCTGCCGGTTCCCTGACCTACATTATATTTATTAACCCCTAATCTGCTGCCCCCAATGTCGTCGCAAACTACCTACACTTTTTAACCCTAATCTGCTGCCCCAACGTCGCTGCCATTATAATAAACATATTAACCCCTAAACCACCACACTCCCGCCTCACAAACAGTTAAATATTATTAACCCCTAATCTACCGTCCCTAACATCGCCGCCACCTACCTACATTTATTGACCCCTAATCTGCTGCCCCCAACGTCGCCGCCACTATATTAAAGTTATTAACCCCTAAACCTAAGTCTAACCCTAAACCTAATACCCACTAACTTAAATATAATTTAAATACATTTAAATAAATATTCCTATCATTAACTAAATTATTTGTATTTAAAACTAAATACCTATAAAATAAACCCTAAGCTAGCTACAATATAACTGATAGTTACATTGTAGCTAGCTTAGGGTTTATTTTTATTTTACAGGCAAGTTTGTATTTATTTTAACTAGGTAGAATAGATACTAAATAGTTATTAACTATTTAATAACTACCTAGCTAAAATAAATACAAAAGTACCTGTAAAATAAAACCTAACCTAAGTTACAATAACACCTAACACTACAATACAATTAAATAAATTAACTAAATTAAATACAATTACCTAAATTAAATTAGCTAAAGTAAAAAAAAAAAAAAAACACTAAATTACAGAAAATAATAAACAAATTATTATTAATATTAATGATATTTAAACTAATTACACCTAATCTAATAGCCCTATCAAAATAAAAAAAATCCCCCCCAAAATAAAAAAAACCCCTAGCCTAAACTAAACTACCAATAGCCCTTAAAAGGGCCTTTTGCAGGGCATTGCCCCAAAGTAATCAGCTCTTTTACCTGTAAAAAAAAATACAAACACCCCCCCAACAGTAAAACCCACCACCCACACAATCAACCCCCCAAATAAAATACTATCTAAAAAAGCCTAAGCTCCCCATTGCCCTGAAAAGGGCATTTGGATGGGCCTTGCCCTTAAAAGGGCAGTTAGCTCTTTTGCAGGCCCAAAGTCCCTAACCTAAAAATAAAACCCACCCAATACACCCTTAATAAAACCTAACACTAACCCCCAGAAGATCGACTTACCAGGAGACGTCTTCATCCAAGCCGGGCCAAAGTCCTCAACCAAGCCGGGAGAAGTCTTCATCCAAGCCGGGTGAAGTGGTCCTCCAGATGGGCAGAAGTCTTCATCCAGACGGCATCTTCTATCTTCATCCATCCGGCACTGAGCGGGTCCATCTTCAAGACATCCGACGCGGAGCATCCTCTTGATCCGACGACTAAAGCTGAATGAAGGTACCTTTAAGTGACGTCATCCAAGATGGCGTCCCTTAGATTCCGATTGGCTGATAGAATTCTATCAGCCAATCGGAATTAAGGTAGAAAAAAAATACTATTGGCTGATGCAATCAGCCAATAGGATTGAAGTTCAATCCTATTGGCTGATCCAATGGGTGGGTTTTATTTTTAGGTTAGGGTTTGGGCGGCAAAAGAGCTAACTGCCCTTTTAAGTGCAATGCCCACCCAAATGCCCTTTTCAGGGCAATGGGGAGCTTAGGTTTTTCTTAGATAGTGTTTTATTTTGGGGGTTTGTTGTGTGGGTGGTGGGTTTTACTGTTGGGGGGGGTTGTTTGTATTTTTTTTTTACAGGTAAAAGAGCTGATTACTTTTAGGCAAAGCCCCGAAAAGGCCCTTTTAAGGGCTATTGGTAGTTTAGTTTAGGCTAGGGTTTTTTTATTTTGGGGGGGCTTTTTTTTTAATAGGGCTATTAGATTAGGTGTAATTAGTTTAAATATCTGTAATTTGATTATTATTTTCTGTAATTTAGTGTTTTTTGGTACTTTAGCTAATTTAATTTAGGTAATTGTATTTAATTTAGTTTATTTAATTATATTGTAGTGTTAGGTGTTAGTGTAACTTAGGTTTGGTTTTATTTTACAGGTAAATTTGTCTTTATTTTAGCTAGGTAGTTATTAAATAGTTAATACCTATTTAATGACTATTCTACCTAGTTAAAATAAATACAAACTTGCCTGTAAAATAAAGATAAACCCTAAGCTAGCTACAATGTAACTATTAGTTATATTGTAGCTAGCTTAGGGTTTATTTTATAGGTAAGTATTTAGTTTTAAATAGGAATAAATAGTTAATGATAGGAATATTTATTTAGATTTATTTCAATTATATTTAAGTTAGTGGGTGTTAGGGTTAGACTTAGGTTTAGGGGTTAATAACTTTAATAATATAGTGGCGGCGACGTTGCCCATCCAAATGCCCTTTTCAGGGCAATGGGGGGCTTAGTTTTTTTTTTTAGATAGTATTTTATTTGGGGGGTTGGTTGTGTGGGTGGTGGGTTTTACTATTGGGGGGTTGTTTGTATTTTTTTTTACAGGTAAAAGAGCTGATTACTTTGGGGCAATGCCCCGAAAAAGCTCTTTTAAGGGCAATTGGTAGTTTAGTTTAGGCTAGGGATTTTTTTATTTTGGGGGGGCTTTTTTATTTTAATAGGGTTATTAGATTAGATGTAATTAGTTTAAATATCTGTAATTTGTTTATTATTTTCTGTAATTTAGTGGGGGGGGGGTTGTACTTTAGCTAATTTAATTTAATTTAGGTAATTGTATTTAATTTAGTTAATTTATTTAATTATATTGTAGTGTTAGGTGTTAGTGTAACTTAGGTTAGGTTTTATTTTACAGGTAAATTTGTCTTTATTTTAGCTAGGTAGTTATTAAATAGTTAATACCTATTTAATGACTATTCTACCTAGTTAAAATAAATACAAACTTGCCTGTAAAATAAAGATAAACCCTAAGCTAGCTACAATGTAACTAACTAACTAACTATTAGTTATATTGTAGTTAGCTTGTGGTTTATTTTATAGGTAAGTATTTAGTTTTAAATAGAAATAATTTCGTTAATGATAGGAATATTTATTTAGATTTATTTAAATTATATTTAAGTTAGTGGGTGTTAGGGTTAGGGTTAGACTTAGGTTTAGGGGTTAATAACTTTAATATAGTGGCGGCGACGTTGGGGGCAGCAGATTAGGGGTTAATAAATGTAGGTAGGTTGCGGCGACATTGGTGGCAGCAGATTTGTGGTTAATAAATATAATGTAGGTGCCGGCGATGTTGGGGGCAGCAGATTAGGGGTTCATAACTATAATGTAGGTGGCGGCGGTGTCCGGAGCGGCAGATTAGGGGTTAATAATATAATGTAGGTGTCGGCGATGTCAGGTGCGGCAGATTAGAGGTTAATAAGTGTAAGATTAAGGGTGTTTAGACTTGGGGTTCATGTTAGGGTTTTAGGTGTAAACATAAATTTTATTTCCCCATAGGAATCAATGGGGCTGTGTTAGGGAGTTTTACGCTGCTTTTTTCAGGTGTTAGACTTTTTTTCACTCACTTCTTGTCTTTTAACGACGGGTTTCTGAAAACTCATAATACCAGTGCTGCAGGTAAGTGAGCGGTAAGTGAAAACTGCTCGTTAGCAACGCACAGCTCAAAACGAAAAACTCGTAATCTAGCCGAATATGTTCAGAGCGCACACAATATGTAGCAAGACCCTAGGATAAGATGCAAGCCTTATTGGGGGAGGTACCTGGAAAACCCAGAGATGCCAATTCCATAGTCCTACAAAAACAGTTGCAGGATTTTACTGCCAGAGAGGAAGTATATGAGATGGGGCAAAATGTTCTGGTACTAACACCCATGCGGCAGAACCAGCTACAGGCTGCATGGGAGTGTTCCTGATGTTCCTGAGGTGTTCCATGAGTCTTAACCTCAGTTTCCTGGACGCCATCCCAACATAGTACAGATTATATGACCTCTACAATCAGAGATAGATTTGGGAAAGATCACAAAATAAAACGCTACATAAGCTGCAACACTGAATGTGTGATTTACGTACTCCAGTGTACATGTAATATGTAATATGTACTATGTTGGGATGACGTCCAAGAAACTGAGGTTAAGACTCATGGAACACCTCAGGAACATCAAGAATGCTGCTAAAGATAAAGCATATTTGAACACCAATGACCAAGTTATAATGTATGACCTTGCTCTATATACATAAATGTTCAACCCAGGAGCAATATTGGTGTTTATAAAATACATCTGAGAAATATATGCATACATGCAATAATATAAATATCCAGTATCCGAATCATTTAGAAATTAATACAAAATATGGGGATCATAGGAGTAAATCCCTTCTGACCCTATGTAGGGCTATGGTAAGGGGCAATAAATATTGAGAGACTAATGACCATACTAAGTATCCCGATGAATTTATTGAAATAGAAACTACCAAGTTCAAATATTACATTCACCTAGTATTTTTGGTCACAAAAAGGTAAAATTACTTTGGGACTAATTTCACTTTAAATAGGAAATTATTGTTGTCACTGTTTACTTTGTGATCTCAAAAGGGGACAATGGCACTACAACACATTCATATCACGGGTCATATGCAGGACCATTTGTATAAACTTCTATATGCATTCCACACACTGTCACTTAGATGTTAATTTATTGGGTACACACCTTCACATGTATTGCAATGTAGACAATACTGTAAATAATGAATGGATTTAATTTACAACCAGCATCTCGTAGATGGGCTATCTAACCCATTAATTCATATAACTATCACACTTATTACTTCAACATGAGGATTTTTCATCACTTACAGTCGTACTGTTTTTCACACACTTAGTTTGTTTGCGTGTCCAGCACTTGTTGTTTTTGTTTTTCACATCATGATTATTCACATATTTACTTTCCAACCACTGACTCCCCTTTTTTAGGGACTAGTGAGATCCCTATGGAGTTCATCATTAACAATCACTCATTTAGATTACTGAGAGGAACAGCCTTTTCTATGTTCAATAGAGATAACACAACTGAAAACACCTACTTGGACACTAATAGAGTATGAAACACCCATATAAGGATATGTATTAATAGAGTTTTAAACTCCCACATGAGGATATTTGTAATATATATCACAATATAACTATATTGATCGCAACTTTGAATTATGTCTATATACATCTGGATTGAGATGATTATTTCCCCGTATTATGGTCACACAGTGATATACACAAAAAAGTAATAAGATTTCTGAATCACCCACTGACCAAGCCCGTAAAATGACAAGAAAGGGTGATACTTATTAACATATCGATCAGTTATTTAGTCTTTTCCGGTTCGTACTTTGAGACTATATGACAGCATAATTCACTCTTAGTACTGGATATTATCTATTGGTATCCTAATAATAGACACTTCTATTGCGGGCATTCGTCCGACAATCTGTCTGTCATTAATTTCACATCACCAATTGAACCACCAATCAGAGTGGAGATTGTGCGGGACATCCGGTTCACAGGGTTTAAATCCCCACAGATCCGGCGGCTCGCCGCCTTTGATAAAGCCCAATTGGGCGAACCGCGTCAGGGGAGAGCTGTGCATTCGTTCACACTCTACTTATGTGTTTATTTTAAAAGCCTGATACCTATTTAACTTGCAATTGTTGCTCTCTGAACTAATTCACCAAAGTTATAACTGCTCATAGTCTGGGTTGTATACTTCAGATAGATAGGAATGGATACAGCACCCACTACTCACTAGTGCATGGAGAGGGCTGACCAAGCCCAGACAATTCAAGTAAAAGAAGATAGTCTCCAGCAGTGAGCAAAGTGACTTTTATTTTCAAACAAAGGTCAAATACAGCAACGTTTCGGGCTAACAATAAGCCCTTTCTCAAGCTTGAGAAAGGGCTTATTGTTAGCCCGAAACGTTGCTGTATTCACTATTTCTATAAACACATAGGCTAATCTAAGTCTGGCACAACCCAGACTATGCAAGTAAAAGAAGATAGTCTCCAGCAGTGAGCAAAGTGACTTTTATTTTCAAACAAAGGTCAAATACAGCAACGTTTCGGGCTAACAATAAGCCCTTTCTCAAGCTTGAGAAAGGGCTTATTGTTAGCCCGAAACGTTGCTGTATTTGACCTTTGTTTGAAAATAAAAGTCACTTTGCTCACTGCTGGAGACTATCTTCTTTTACTTGCATAGTCTGGGTTGTGCCAGACTTAGATTAGCCTATGTGTTTATAGAAATAGTGAATCAGTAATTATATGGCATTACAGCCTATTATTTAAAATAATTATTCACGTTGCCTGGGTTGTGCCAGACTTAGTCAACTTAATAAATTGAGTAGCCGTAACCATACCACTGCTATACTATCTATATTAAAATCCAGTCTGGGTTGTGCCAGACTTAGTTATCTGTGTGCAATATTAGCAACACAGACACAATTGCCGTAATACTCTTTTTTAAACTTAATATCATACCACAGTCGAGGCTGTGCTAGACTTACATATTTGCGTCTACACCTACCTTGAAAACGTTCATCGATATTAGAATGCTCATGCTACATATGCCATGATTAGATGCCAGTGGCAACATAAGACGAGTGGTTCATATAACAGATACAAATTAACAAGAGCACTATTTGACAGACAATCTGGCAATAGCGCTTGGTTTCAGACCACATTAGTACAATGTATACGGCTCTTTGCCTGGGGGATTAGGACCGAGGCAGCCTTGTTGATCTTTTCACATATTATTATCATAAGTAACAAATTCTTACATGATCATACCGTAAACTGGATGGTTTCCCATAATGTCATATGGCCATCCATAGCTTATAGATTTATATCAAAATCGTGAGATCATTTTGGATATGAATATTTTTTGACAGCTCATAGTAACCCACTGGATCAAGTTGAATGCTAATATAACCTAGTTGATACTCACACTTAGAGTTATATGGATACTAAAGTTATGAGTTACATTGGGCTTGATACTGTCAAAATAGATTGAAATGCAACTGTAATTAATTTCAATTCTACCAATAGCGGAACATTTGTGGCTCACTCTATCTAATTTCAGTGTATCTCTGAACTAATAGAGACTCTGACAATTTACTGAACCACAGGGACGGTCACCTTTAAAGAACACTGGTCCTATATTGTAACGGCTACATAGACTGATCAGATATCAGATCTGCATTGTGACAATGTGCATGTGATTTATAACAACGCTAACCTCAATCTATTGTACCACTTTATATTTTATTAACCCTCAGTGTATTTCTATTTGAGCCTGTGGAACATAGACAAATGTGATTAGCTTGATTTAATCAAGGAAGACGCAGCACTTTTAATAAGGCACACTGTGAAGACCTTTAATAATAAAGATTGTGGTGATACTGTGATTGCACAAAACACACATAATCGATGAATTTTAAACACAATACAATCCCCCAATTTGGATAAGTGGTTGTACTGCTACAGACAAAGCGGATTGATTTATGAGTGAGGACCCAATATAAGTATACTTTTTTTGTTTAATATTTTTATTGAGGTTATCAAATAATATAATCATGTACATACATTGTGAGAAGTAACATATTGCAAACTGTTACATTGTAATAATATCTTAAGAATAAAAGCAAAAAACAGCAAAACAGTATAAGTGTTACTGTATGTATTAGAGTAAGAACCTCATTTTTCAAAAGTTAACTTTATATCCTCCAATTACCCAAGGGGCCACTCATGTGCCCTAGAAAGTTGTTAAAACTATAGAGGAGGAATTCTTTCCTAAGCAGTAGCAGTATAAGGAATTATCAAATATTGTACACAATAATGCAGCTGGTTAATTTCATGTAAAACAATAGGCATTACATTAATCATAATAAGGAAGAGGCAAAATGAAAACATCTTGTTAGAAAATATAATATAATACGATGTGTATCCCTCTCATGCCACATTGAGTCCCTCAAGGACCCCCATACGCTATAAGTATCCTTAGAGGGAGTATTATTAACAATCTTATTTGTGGTTAATATGAATAATGAATTTTTGCCAAGCTATGCGAGAAAGGGAAAATAAAGTCAGCATTCATTATGTACTGCAAGGGTTGCTATAGGAAAGTGATGAAGGTGCGGCATAGGCTAGATGAGCCTCATAGTTAAACCTCCTAACCTAGGAGGTATATTATGATGTGGCGGGGGGGGGGGGGCGGAGGTGGTAAGTGCAATGCAGCAATAAAAACAGGCACTGACCTTATGAAGTTACACAACCATATATACAGTTTCAGGAACGTATAAGGGAAAAATAGAAATAAATTAAGCACATATTGAACTAAAGTTATACCAAGGTCTGTGTTCACAAAACCAACATATTTTATGCGGGTCATTTATGATATAGTGAGTGAAAAGGTCCTAAATTGTAGGACAGAAGCAGGTCCAGCCTGCCTAGGGAGCATGTTGGAGGCTTTAGGGCAAAGTTATGTGTCGCAATATATATTAACGGCCACAGCAGCAGATAAAAAATTTGCACCCTATGTCACACACTAACAAACACAAGATAACAGTAAGATATGTCCCAGCAAACAATGTAAGAGAGGCAAAACTGGGTGCGTCGGCCACAAATTATTAACATATATACATAGCTATTAGTGTATGGTCGGGAAATTGATTATGCAGCGGTGACCTGCTTGGCCAGCTAGACAGCTAGACAGAGTTAATCTAGTAAAACCATACATGCTCTATACACACTAGGTAAGCATTGCCTAAGCAATATCAATTTGCATGTTGGGAGGTCTAAATTTTGCCCAAGGTGTGAGATCCTACCCCTAAACATAAAAATATTGATCGTTGCAACGGTAGCTATAACACTGTGGGATTAAGATGGCTAGAGTAAAAGGTATGCAGTCTCATTACTAGTATTGTCCAAATAGATTAAGCGCCAAAATGCGAGTACACTAGGACCAAACCAAATGTAGGTTTGTATGTAACCTTATTAAGCGATTAAACCACGGCTCTCGGGTATGGGCCCTAAATTAAGTCCCTCTAAGAAAGAGGGTGCATTAACGTGGGGGAGGGAGGTGGTGTTATAACTATATTAAGTAAGACATTGGAAGAATGTTCTGTGTATTAACCTCTATATATAAATAAGTACAGTAGGTAGGGTGCGGTATGGGCAAGACATACCGCCTATTAAATCCCACTCAAAAAAAAAAGAGGGTGCATTGCCGTGGGGGGAGAAGGTGGTGTTATAAATATATTAAGTAAGACATTGCAAGAATGTTCTGTGTATTAGTCTCTATATATTCACGGACCACCATAAATTTACTGATTAAGGGCTAGGATAATGTACGTGTAGTCTTGCGACTGGCTACCAAAATGTAATTACCAGGGTATATACTAGTAGAGTGCATAGAACATCCATGTTGAATTTAATATAACAGGAAGATCTGATATGCCACAAGACCTCTCTGCGGTATAAGTAGTTTTCTGAGGCTATTCTCTAGGATACCCAGTGAAGTATAAGGAGAATACTATCTAATATAGCGTCAACCGGCCCAGTAGATAATAGTAACAAACTCACAGCTTCGGTGTAGAATAATAGTTCTGAAGTAAAACAGAAACATGCAAATGGTAAGAAAGCTTAATATTAAACATTCAGAAAGTTAGGTTACCAAATTATTTGGACAGATATATCTCTACATGTAATGAGTCTGAAAATATATGTGAGCATTTAATATAGGCAAGAATGGTCTGTAGCACAATCAGATATCTCGC